>NC_135967.1:38844765-39144765 GCF_053455715.1 Rhinoraja longicauda | reverse complement strand
GTAGAAAGTCAAATCTCTCCGGGCATTCAAAGGAGCATTACCAAACAAAGTTTGACATATTTGTCAAAGACATGGATTAGGAGGAGAAAAGAGAAGGCGTGTGTTTAGGGGAAGGAATAAGTTTTGGACCCTGTAGCTGAGGGCACAACTGTGAAGGAAAGGAGGGACGAAATTCAGGGATATACAAGCTGCTGAATTTGAGCAAGGAAAGATGGTGTTCGGAGTTGCAGAGCTGTCGGAGATTACATAGGTCGGAAGAGCTGAGTGGTGGAAAGATTTCAATACAATACAATATTAAAAGGCATCACTTAGTCAGGAGCTAACGTCTGTCAGCAAGTCCGGAGATGATGTGCGGATTAAATTTGGCATTGTTTAGAACAAGGGGATGGAGAACCAGGAAATCTTTGACAGGGACCCCGTGGCTAGATGTGGCATTGCTACAAGAGATGTCAGTCGTATTTATGTCAGTCCCAGCATTTTAGTTTAGTTTAGTGTAGAGATACAGCGCGGAAACAGGCCCTTCGGCCCACTGAGTCCGTGCCGACCAGTGATCCCAGCGTGCTAACACACACACTACCTACGCACTATCTACATCTATCCTACACACACTCGGGGCAATTTACAATTTTTTTACCGAGGCCAATTATCCAAGCGGGTCACGGGGAGAACGTACAAACTCCGTCCGGGCCAGCATCGAACCCGGGTCTCTGGGTAATCCACTGGACATGTCCGAGAACCTGCCTGGGGAAAAGCTTCCAGACTGCAGATTTGAGATTTTAGCAATGCCTCCCTCGTTCTCAACCTATAATATATTGAAAGGATGTGTACTTGAGCTCAAAGCCTCACATTAACGCTGTCGGAAAGAACACTTCAGGAGTTCAGCCGCTGAGCTGCGTGGAGTTGCCATGGTTGCGGCTTCAATAAACTGTGCAGCTTGATTGCACAGATGTGATGAGTGATTTCCTCTTGGGTCAATGTCAGAGCTTGCAGTCGGGCTGTGTGCAGCTTTCTGCAAAGGCCCGTGCTCAAATAGTAATCTAGCGAGGTGCAACTCCTGAGCTTCGTAGCTACAGCAGGTAGATACACTTCTACAGTCAACACCATAAGGTCTAATGCACCAGGCGATCCAGCTGACACTGTCTTACAAAGATGACCACTTATTTTCTCAGGCTGGAAGTAATTAAGTGTTTTAAATTTAGTTTTTAGAGATACAGCTTGGAAACAGGCCCTTCGGCCCAACGAGTCCGTGCCGACCGGCGATCCCCATACACTAGTTCAAGCCTACACACTAGGAGCAATTTTATAGAAGCCAATTAACCCACCCACCTGCACGCCTTTGGGATGTGGGAGGAAACCGGAGCACCCGGAGAAGAGCCAGGCGCTCACAGGGAGAGTGTGCAAACTCCGTACAGACTGCACTTTAGTGTGAGCTTCTGCCAGGTCTTGCAGGTCAATTGTGGAGACGGAAGCCATGTCTGAATATTATCTCAATGACATACATGTACATGCAAGCTTCTCACATGGCATGAGCCTATATTTAGAGTAATTAATGAATCGTGGGGGGGGGGGGGGGCTTTCAAAGTATGAATAACAGGCGGTATTAGCTCTAGATTTTGGGTGACTAAATCATTCTCCACTTCCACAGAAGTTTGATTTTCCATGCTTTCCAGAAATATTTATTACTAACAATGCAAATGTTTAACATTGCAAGGCCTTTCTTCTCCTTGGGTTTGCTTCTTCATTATCTCCTCGATCTAGCAAATAAGTCAGAGAAACAAGAGACAGCAGACGCTGGTTAACACAAGAAAACACAAAGTGCTGGAGAAACTCAGCAGGCCAGGCAGCATCTCAGGACACAATGGATATGCGTTGTTCCACATCCGGGACCCTTCTTCAAGCTGATGGTCGTAGGCCAAAAAAAGCTGGAGATGGGTGGGTGGGATGGATAAAGCCTGGCAAGTGAGAGGTTAATACAGACCAGGGGGATGTTGATTGGCAAATGGGTGGATGTCGGCTCGAGAGGAAAAGGTGACAAACGTCTCTCTCTGAGGAGAGACGAGGAGTAAATGTGAAGCCAGAGGAAGGGATGTAGGTGGAAGGGGCTGGGTTGGGATTGGGAAGAGTGGGAGTACAAGAAATGCATTCAGAGGGAGCAACAGGGAAGGGGGGTGTTGTTATCTAACATTGAAGAATTGAATGTTCATACCATTGGGTTACATAGAAACATAGAAAATAAGTGCAGGAGGAGGCCATTCGGCCCTTCGAGCCAGCACCACCATTCATTGTGATCATGGCCGATCATCCACAATCAATAACCCGTACCTGCCTATTCCCCATATCCCTTGATTCCACTAGCTCCTAGGGCTGTATCTAACTCTCTCTTGAATCCATCCAGTGATTTGGCCTCCACTGTGGCAGAGAATTCCACAAATTCACAACTCTCTGGGTGAAAAATAAGTTCCTTCTCACCTCCGTTTTAAATTTATTCTAAGACTGTGGCCCCTGGTTCTGGACAGGCCCAATAGCGAGTTGTTAGCGAACCCAAGTGGAATATGAGGTGCTTTTCCTCCAGTTTGCAAGAAAGAGAATAAGCAATGTCAATTTGCAGAGCAAACACAGTGAGATGCAAAAGCCATCTGATATCCCAGCATGTGGGTAAGTCAATGCATACACATTCCCACGTTTGGTAAACTATTAAAAGAGGCATATATTTTTTAAGTGAAACCATCATTCTGATTTTTAATTTCGGCTGTATGATTAGCTTGCTGGGCTGTGGGTAGAAACATTAGGCTATGCAGAATGCTTTATTTTGTGCGCACTGCAGTGAACGGGCTGAGACTTTGAGAGACATGTGTTGCTCAACTTGGTGTGGGTAATTGCTAAGCAGCTTGGCCCAGGCACTTAATGCCTGGAGCAGCAACCTTCTCATGTGCCCTCTGGTTGCACGAAAAACTCCTCTATTTCACTTGGGCAGCTTACAGTATGAATTTTGATTTCACTAACTTCACGTAACCCTTGCATCGCCTGTCTCTCCGTCTCTCCACCACCCTAGTAGTCCTACTAGTTTCACTGCCGTCCTGTTGAGTTTCACTGTTTGTGTAACTCGTTATCACCTTCCCCACAGCCAGCAATGGACCATTGTGGGCTCCACCTTCCCTTGGTCATCGTTGCTTTTTGCATATCTTTCATTCATTTGTTCTATGTACCTTCTATAGCTCTCGTTTCCCTCTCCCCTGACTCACAGTCCAAAGAAGGGTCTCAACACCTATTCCTTCTCTCCAATGATGTTGCCTGACCCGCTGAGTTACTCCAGCTTTTAGGGTCCATCTTCTATACTCTCCTTTCATCATTTCTAATGCTGCATGTTCAAAATGGCATCCCTGAAGCACAAGTTCAAGTCTACTGATGTTCATAGAAACATACAAAATAGGTGCAGGAGGAGGCCATCTGGCCCATTGAGGCAGCACCGCCATTCATTGGCTGATCATACACAATCATTAACCTGTGCCTGCCTTCTCCCCATATCCCTTGATTTTGCTACCCCTAGAGTATCTAACTCTTCTAAATTCATCCAGTGAATTGGCTTCTACTGCCTTCTGTGGCAGAGAATTCCACAAATTCACAACTCTCTGGGTGAATAAGTTCTTTCTCATCTCAGTTTTAAATAGTCTCCCCTTTATTCTTAGATTGTGGCCCCTGGTTCTGGACTCCCCCAACATTGGGAACATTTTTCCTGCATCTAGCTTGTCCAGTCCTTTTATAATTTACACGTTTCTATAGGATCCCCTCTCATCCTTCTAAGTTCCAGTTCCATTTATCAGCCAAAATGTTCGAGCTCAGACGATTATTTATTAGTTAAAAATCTCACTCCATAAAATATCTGCTGTGGGATGCCATAATACCCTCCTACTCTTTGTGCAAAGATCCCAGCAAGGCCTCTAACCAAGGCCAAGAATTGCCATGAATATATAATTGGTGTTAACCTCATTCTTGTGTGCAACATTTACAACGCCCACTGTTTGGATTTAAAGGAAGCTGATATCAGCTTCAGAAAATTAGGCATGTTATTCATTAGTTTAGAGATACAGCCTGGAAACAGGCCCTTCGGCCCACCGAGTCTATGCTGACCAGCGAATACCCGTTCACCAGTTCTATCCTACACACTAGGGACAATTTTCAGAAGCCGATTTAGTCTAGTTTATGTTTAGTGAGAGCAGATAGAGCGCGGAAACTGGCCCTCTGGCCCACTGGGCCCGCGCTGGCCAGCGATCCCTGTACACTAACATTCTCCTACACACGCTAGGGACAATTTATAATTTCAACAAGCCAATTAACCTACAAATCTGTACGTCTTTGGAATGTGGGAGGAAGCCTGGAGCACCTGGAGAAAACCCACGCAAGTCATGGGGAGAACACACAGACTACGTACGGACAGCGCCCGTAGTCAGGATCGAACCCGGGTCTCTGGCGTTGTAAGGCAACAACTCTACCGCTGCGCTACTTTGCCGCCCACAAGTATTTGAGTAAAGGTTTCATCCAGATTAGATCTAAATTAGGTTTTTATTCACAAAATGCTGGAGTACCTCAGCAGGTCAGGCAGCATCTCGGGAGAGAAGGAATGGGTGACGTTTCGGGTCGAGACCCTTCTTCAGACTGAAGAAGGGTCTCGACCCGAAACGGTCTTCTTCAGTCTGAAGAAGGGTCTCGACCCGAAACGTCACCCATTCCTTCTCTCCCGAGATGTTGCTTGACCTGCTGAGTTACTCCAGCATTTTGTGAATAAAAACCTTCGATTTGTACCAGCATCTGCAGTTATCTTCTTATATTAGATCTAAATTAGATCTTTCAATACGAAAAAGTTTCATCCAAATTATATCTAAATTGGATCTTTTCAATTAGAAAAAAAACTATTTTTTTGACTCGTTTGCTGTGCGTGAATAATTAAATCAAACGGACAAATCTGAGGTGTTAAATTTAACCTTTTGCTTCTTCTCCTCCCCTCACTCCCAGCACCCTTGCGATTGAGGATGCCTTACACCCAACTCAACTCCTGAAGGTCACCAAGTAGCTGTCAGGTCATTGTGGGACCCACAGGCTGTGCCAAGGATGGGGCATGAGATGCTTGGCAGAAAGGGCCCAGTGAAAGGTGAAAGGGCTGGATAGAGTGGATGCGGAGAGGATGTTTGCACTAGTGAGATAGTCTAGGACCAGAGGGCGCAGCCACAAAATAAAAGGAGATGAGGAGGAATTTCTTTAGTCTGTGGAATTCATTGCCACCATCAGCGGTGGAGGCCAAGTCATTGGGTATTATTAAGGCGGAGATTGACCGATTCTTGATTAGTACAGGTGTTAAGGGTTATGGGAAGAAGGCAGGAGAATGGGGTTGAGAGGGAATGGTACATCAGCTATGGTTGAGTGGAGGAGTAGATTGATGGGCCGAATGGCCTAATTCTGCTCCTAACTCTTATGAAAGGGGAGGAGGTTGGTTTTGGAGTAGGTGTACCTCTGAAAATCATGTTGTTGTTGTTGCTCTTCTTCAAGAAGAGGATGATCCTATGGATATGTCCAAATGAAATCAGAACACTTTCCGAGGCTCAGACCTACTATTTCTACCACAACCAATGCCACTAAGAATTAGTTTAGGCACTCAGTTGTGGGAATAAAGAACACAAAATGTTTGGAGGAACTCAGTGGATCAGGCAGCACCTGAGAAGGGAATAAACAGGTGACCTTTCAGTTTGGGCTCCTTCTTCAGACTGATTGCAGAAGTGTGGGGGGGGGGGGGGGGGGAGGGGGAAGCTGGAAAAGAGAGATGGGGCGAGAAAAGTCAGGCAAGTGACAGGTGAAGATGGACACAAGTGCTGGAGTAACTCAGTGAGTCAGCCAGCATCTCCGGAGAAAACGAATGGGTAACGTTTCTGTCAGGACCCTTCTTCAGACTGAAGAAGGGTCCTGACCCAAAATGTGACTCTGTAGAAGGGTCCCAACCTGAACCGTCAGTCTGAAGAAGGGTCCCGACCCGTGACGTCACCCATCCCTTTTCTCCAGAGATGCTGCCTGACCCGCTGAGTTACGCCAGCACTTTGTGTCAATCTTTGCTACAAACCAGCATCTGCAGTTCCTTGTTTCGACAAGTGATAGGTGAATACAGGTGAGGGAAGTTAGTTTGGCAGATGGGTGGAGTAAACGGCAGAATTCTGCTTGTGGGAAAATTCAGGTTTGGAGCAATGTTGATCAACTGTTAAATAATCTTTCATCTGTGAGTATCGCTCATTCCCTGTATAACATCCTCAACTGACTCAATAGATCTGACAACCTATCTGTATATTCAAGTCAAGTCAAGTTTATTTGTCACATACACATACACGATGTGCAGTGAAATGAAAGTGGCAATGCCTGCGGATTGTGCACAAAAAAGAATTACAGTTACAGCATATAAATAAAGTTAATAAGTTACTATAGTGTAGACAAAAATTTAGTCTCTGGGGTTATAAAAGTTGACAGTCCTGATGGCCTGTGGGAAGAAACTCCGTCTCATCCTCTCCGTTTTCACAGCGTGACAGCGGAGGCGTTTGCCTGATCGTAGCATCTGGAACAGTCCGTTATTGGGGTGGCAGGGGTCCCTCATGATCTTGCTTGCTCTGGATCTGCACCTCCTGATGTATAGGTCCTGCAGGGGGACGAGTGTAGTTCCCATGGTGCGTTCTGCCGAACGCACTACTCTCTGCAGGGCCATCCTGTCCTGGGCAGAGCTGTTCCCAAACCAGACTGTAATGTTGCCGGACAGGATGCTCTCTACAGCCCCAGAGTAGCCCCAGAGTGTGTGGGAAGGAACTGTAGATGATGGCTTACACCGAAGGTAGACACAAAATGCTGGAGTAACTCAGCGGAACAGGCAGCATTCCTGGAGAAAAGGAAGGGGTGACGTTTCGGGTCGAGATGGGTCTGCAGAAGGGTCTCCAAGCGAAACGTCACCCCGATCCCTACTCTCCAGAGATGCTGCCTGTCCCACTGAGTTGCTCCAGCTCTTTGTGTCTATCTTCTATCTATATATTAGATTGGAAAGTCATTATTCCATTAAAGCAGCCATGTAATTTCAACGTCTTTCTTTAAAATTTCGATGTACAATACTAATTCATTAATCATTCAGTGAATTCGGAAATTATAAAATTGATATGTCACAGGAGGAGGCCCTCTGGTCCAGTGAATCTATTCCTGTTCCCAGCAGAGTGATCCTAGCAGTTTATTAGTCTGTTCTCTTCCCAGAAGCTATCAAATTTCCTTTGGAAGACATTAATTAATTTTGTTTCCACCGCTGTTAGAGATGATGAATTCTAGATCATAACAACTCGCTGAAAATTAAAACCCATTTTCACCACGTCCATCTTGGTTTTTTTTGGGAAATCAAAACTTTAAATCTTCTTTCCTTGTGCTTGGTCCATCTGCCAATGTCAACAGCATCTCCCTGTTTATCCCATCTAAAACAGCCAAAATCACGTTCACAGGTTATAGTAGAATTAGGCCATTCGGCCCATCGAGTCCACTCGCCATTCAATCATGGCTGATCTCTGCTTCCTAATTCCATTTTTCCTGCCTTCTCCTCGTAACCCTTGACACCCGTTCTAATCAAGAATTTGTCTACCTCTGCCTTAAAGATATCCACTGACTTGGCCTCCACAGCCCTCTGTGGCAATGAGTTCCACAGATTAACTACCCTCTGACTGAAGAAGTTCCTCCTCACCTCCTTTCCAAAAGAGCGCCCTTTAATTCTGAGGCTGTGACCTCTGGTCCTAGACTCTCTCACCAGTGGAAATATCCTTTTCACATCCACTCTATCTATGCCTTTCATTATTCTGTAAGTTTCAATGAGGTCCCCCCTCAATCTTCTAAACTCCAGCGAGTACAGGCCCAGTGCAGTCCAACGCTCATCATGTGCTAACCCACTCAGTCCTGGAATCATTCTCGTAAACCTCTTCTGGATCACTCCAGAGCCAGGGCATCCTTCCTCAGATATGGGGCCCAAATTTGCTCACAGTACTCCAAATGCAGCCTGACCAGCGCCTTATAGAGCCTCAGCATTACATCTCTGTTTTTGCATTCCAGTCCTCTTGATATAAATGCTGGCAATCTTGTATATGTCAGTCAAATCTCCTCTCAATTATCTGTTTCTTAGGAGAACAACCCTTTCTTGTGGCCCCTTTAGGACCATGATTTTTTCCTGAAGTTACGTGATCAGAATTTGGACACAATACCAGAATTATGGCCTATTTTAGTTTCCCAGGAACACTCATATCCTTCTCGAGTCGGCATTACTGCTGTTAATTATAAAGGTAAACAGCATCGTTTCCTATGAACTACTCACAGGTCATACAGCACAGAAGTGGGCCCTTCAGCCCATGAAATATGCTCTCACCATGTGTCACCCATTTACATTCATCCCATTTCACTCTCCCCACATCCCCATCAACTTCCCTCCGATTTTTCCAGTCACTTGTGTTCCAGGGGCAATTTATTTTAGTTTAGTTTAGTTTAAAGACACAGTACAGAAACAGGCCCATTGGCCCACCAGGTCCGCGCTGACCAGCGATCCCCATACACTAGCACTATCCATCCCGCACACTATTGGCAATTCACAGATTTTACCAAAGCCAATTAACTTACGGACCCGCACGCCTTTGGAGTGAGGGAGACAGCCGGAGCTCCCGGAGAAAACCCACACGGTCACGGGGAGATCATACAGACTCTGCCTCAGAAGGCAGTGGAGGCCAATTCTCTGAATGCATTCAAGAGAGAGCTAGATAGAGCTCTTAAGGATAGCGGAGTCAGGGGGTATGAGGAGAAGGCAGGGACGGGGTACTGATTGAGAATGATCAACCATGATCACATTGAATGGCGGTGCTGGCTCGAAGGGCAGAATGGCCTCCTCCTGCACCTATTGTCTTTTGTCTATTGACTTCATACAGACAGCACCCGTAGTCAGGATCAAACCCGGGTCTCTGGCGCTGCATCATGCAGTAACTCTACCGCCGCGTCACAGTGCCGCCCAAATTTACACAGGACCAATGATCTACCAACAAATACATATTTGGAATGTGGAAGGAAATTAAAGGATCGGGAAGAAACCCATGCAGCCACAGGGAGAACATGCACACAGACAACATCTGAAGTCAGGATTGAGCCCAAGTGGCTGATGTTGTAAAGCAGCCCTGTGCTGCTGTGCCACATCTAAATCAGGCTTCCGATAACTCAAAAAGAGGAGAAAGCAACTTGGAATCTCATCCACTGTATCCGTTGTTCAAGATGTGGACGCGTATACATCGGTGAGACCAAACGTAGACTGGGCGATCGCTTCACTGAACACTGAACACTTCGCTTCAGTCCGCCTGAACCAACCTGATCTCCCGGTTGCTGGACACTTCCCATTCCCACACTGACCTTTCTAGCCTAGGTCTCTTCCATTGTCAGAGTGAGGCTAAACGCAAATTGGAGGAACAGCATCTCATATTTCGCTTGGGCAGCTTACAGCCAATGATACGAATCTCACTGACGGGTCGAGACCCGAAACGTCACCCATTCCTTCTCTCCAGAGATGTTGCCCGTCCCGCTGAGTTACTCCAGCTTTTTGTGTCTGTCTCCAGTGGTATGAATATTGATTTCTCTAACTTCAAGTAACCCAAGTTATTCCCTCTCTCTCTCTATCCCTCCCCCACCCAAGTCGCACCAGCTTCTCATTTTCACCCAACAAACAGCTAACAATGGCCGGTTTCCTTTATCATCGTTACTTTTTTGCACATCTTTCATTCATTGTTCTTTATTTCTCTACATCATCTTCTATATCTCTCGTTTCCTTTCCCCATGACTTTTAGTTTGGAGAAGGGTCTTGACCCGAAAAACATCACCCATTCCTTCTCTCCAGAAAAGCTGCCTGTCCCGCTGAGTTACTCCAGTTTTTTGCGTCTGTCTTTGGAAGTTTCGAGCCCTTCCTTGACCAACACTCTTTCGGTCAATCTAAAAACTTATTTGAAAGGCAAGCGCAGGCTCGGCGATCGCTTCGCTCAACACCTGCGCTCGGTCCGCATTGGCCAAACTGATCTCCCATTCCCAGTCTGACCTTTCTGTCATGGGCCTCCTCCAGTGCCATAGTGAGGCCCACCGGAAATTGGAGGAACAACACCTCATATTTCGCCTGGGCTTGAACATCGACTTCTCCAACTTTAGATAGTTCCTCTGTCCCTCTCTTCCCCTCCTCCTTCCCAGATCTCCCTCTATCTTCCTGTCTCCACCTATATCCTTCCTTTGTCCCGCCCCCCTGACATCAGTCTGAAGAAGGGTCTCGACCCGAAACGTCACCCATTCCTTCTCTCCTGAGATGCTGCCTGACCTGCTGAGTTACTCCAGCATTTTGTGAATAAATACCTTCAATTTGTACCAGCATCTGTAGTTATTGTCTGATAAAGTGCCGGAGTAATGGCCTAGAAACCATACCAATGCCTCTGCTCCCTCAGAAGGCTGAGATGTTTGGCAGGTCCCCAACAATTATCACCAACCTCCTACATTTGCGCCGTAGAAAGTGTTTTATTGGAACGCATCACAGAGTGGTTTGGAACAGCTCCATCCAAGATCGCAAGATAATTGCAGCAAATTGTGGACGCGGCCCAGACCATCACACAAACCAACCTCCCTTCCATTGACTCCATTTACACTTCATGCTGCCTTGGCAAGGCTACCAGCATAATCAAAGATGAGCCTCACCCCGTTCACTCCCTTTTCTCCCCTCTCCCATCAGGCAAATGGTACAGAAGTGTGAAAAATGTACACCTCCAGATTCAGGGACAGTTTCTCCCCAGCTGTTATCAGGCAACTGAACCATTCTATCAACAGAGAGCGGTTCTGAGCTACTATCTGCCTCAATGGAGTCCCTCAGACTATCTCTAATCAAACTTTACTGGACTTTATCTTACACTAAACATTATTCCCTTTACCATGTATCTGTACACTGTAGATGGCTCGATGATAATCATGTATTGACTTTCCGCTAAATGATTAGCAAGCAACAGAAAGCTTTTCACTGTACCTCGGTACACGTGGCACTAAACTAAATTAAACTAAACTAACTCATCAGATCAGGCACTATCTCTGGAGAACATGGATAGGTGACTTTTCAGGTCGGGGCCCTTTTTGCAGTCTGCAAACTATTTACTAAAGCAATTCTTGAGCTAAAACCTTTTGCATAGAGCAGTGGTTTCAAAAGAATGAATCCATTCCTTATTAGCCAAGTACCTCCATTTACTTCACTGATGCACATCTGTGTGATAAACAGGACTGCTCAGCACAATTCTGTTAAAGTACGTGGCTCTACGTCTATTATTACTACAAATATGGCATTTTCAAGCACAAGTTATTTTGGTAGAAGTGAAGAAATAACAAATGATCTTGCCTATTTTTTCATCTTCTTGAACCATCCTCCTCTCCTCATGTAGTGCCCGCAGCCATCTTTGCTTTTCTTCCGGCTTCTTCACGCAGAATAAGTGCACTTCCTCCGTCTCCTTGTTCTTTAGTTTGAAGGCATTCTTGGCATTAACATTAAATTCATCATCTCTTCCATCACCAACGTCTTTCATTTCATACTTGTCCATGTCAATTCTGCTTTTGTAGTAAAGAATGTCCCGTCGTATCAAATCCTTGAGGAAAGAAATTCAGAAGCAAGTTTTAGAACAGACGCATTCCACACTGCTGGAAAAACCATTGATGCTGGTTCGGAACCATGATTTCTATTGTAGAAATTCTAGGCTTGTATACACTGGAATTTAGAAGGATGAGAGGAGATCTTATCGAAACGTATAAGATTTTTAAGGGGTTGGGCACGTTAGAGGCAGAAAACATGTTCCCAATGTTGGGGGAGTCCAGAACAAGGGGCCACAGTTTAAGAATAAGGGGTAGGCCATTTAGAAGTGAGATGAGGAAAAACTTTTTCAGTCAGAGAGTTGTGAATCTGTGGAATTCTCTGCCTCAGAAGGCAGTGGAGGCCAATTCTCTGAATGCATTCAAGAGAGAGCTAGATAGAGCTCTTAAGGATAGCGGAGTCAGGGGGTAAGGAGAGAAAGCAGGAACGGGGTACTGATTGAGAATGATCAGCCATGATCACATTGAATGGCGGTGCTGGCTCGAAGGGCCGAATGGCCTCCTCCTGCACCTGTTGTCTATTGTCTATTGTAAGTGGCTCAGTAACCATTTGGTTCACTGCGACTGGGATTTTGTATATACAAATATCCAGCATCATATCATGCAATGTAGAAATTGATGGGGTTCCTTGCAAGATGTCATGTCACACCAAATGTTTTGCCTTTCCTTGTAATTGAAGTGACGAAGCAAACATTAAGTATAGAAATTGGGAGGTTATATTGCAGTTATTTCAGACGTTGGTGAGGCCACATTTAGACCATTGTGTTCAGTCGTGGTCACCATTTTATAGGCAAGATATTGTCAAGCTGGAAAGGGTGCAGAGAAGATTTACGAGGATGTTGCCAGGACTCAAGAGCCCGAGCTTTCAGAAAGGTTGAGCAGGCTGGGACTCTTTCCTTGGAGCGCAGGAGGATGAGGGGTAATCTTATAGAGGTGTACAAAGTCATGAGAGGAATAGATCAGGTAAATGTACAGAGTCCTTAGCCCAGAGTAGGGGAAATCAAGAACCATAGGACATAGGTTTAAGGTGAGGGGGGAAAGATTTAATAGGAACCCGAGGGGTAACTTTTTTACACAAGGTGTGTGGTGGGCATGTGGAACGAGCTGCTGGAGGAGGTAGTTGAGGCAGGTACTGTCCCAACATTTAAGAAACGTTTAAACAGGTACATGAATAGAGTAGTTTTAGAGGGATAAGGGCCAAATGCAGTCAGGTGGGACGAGTGTAGATGAGGCATGTTGGTCGGTATGGGCAAGTTAGTTCCAGTGGCCTGTTTCCGCGCTGTATGATTCTATGACCATGAATCTGTGACTCTATAACAAACAACACAACCTACAGGAATACATTGGTGATGTTTATATGATCCTCAATATGTCATCCAGAAATCTGGACCAACACGTTGGCAGATGATACATAAGCTTGAAACTATGCACCAAGTGACTCAGGGACAGCTTCTTCCCCTCTGTGATCAGACTTCTGAATGGTCCTTCCATCAGCCTAGGGTTCAGTCCCGATTCTCCAACCTACCTTATTGCAGAGGGTCAGTCTGAAGAAGGGTCTCGACCCGAAACGTCACCCATTCCTTCTCTCCCGAGATGCTGCCTGACCTGCTGAGTTACTCCAGCATTTTGTGAATAAATCGATTTGTACCAGCATCTGCAGTTATTTTCTTATACTTATTGCAGCCAATGATCATTTTCTCTGGAACTGTTATGCTACAATTTATTCTGCAGCCTGGTATCATTCCCTGTGCTCAACCTTTTGTACTTGTGTTTCATTTAATCGTATTCATGAGTGGTATTTATTCGATTTGATTGGATAACATACAAATAAAAGCTTTTTGCTGTACCTCAGCACACGTGACAATAATAATAAACATAAACCTACACTATGTTCAAATCCAATAATGGAAGGTTAAGAGTCTGAAAGCACAAAGTGCTGGAGTAACTCAGTGGGTCAGGCAGCATCTCTGGTGAATATGAATAGGTGACATTTCAGGCCGGGACCCTTCTTCAGACAAGAATTAAAAAGTCCATAAGACACAGGAGCCAAATGAGGCCAGTCGGCCCATCGAGTCATTCGATCATGGCTGATCTATTTTTCCCTCTGAACCCCATTCCCTTGCCTTCTCCCAGTAACCTTTGGCTCCCTTACTAATCAAGAACCTATCAATCTCTGTTCAGTTTTAGTTTTGTTTAGTTTTGAGATATAGTGTCGAAAGAGGCCCTTCGGCCCACCGAGTCCGAGCCGACCAGCAATCACCTCGTGCATTAGTACTGCCCTACACACTAGGGAGAATTTACAGAGGCCCATTAACCCTACAAACTTGTTTGTCTTTGGGAATTGGAGGAAACCGGAGCACCCAGAGAAAGCCCACATGGCCACAGGGAGAAAATACAAACTCCGTACAGACAGCACCCATAGCCAGAATCGAACGAGGGTCTCTTGCGCTGTAAGGCAGCAACTCTACCACTGCGCCATTGTGCTGCCCTGCTTTAATCTCGATGAAATGGCTTCCACAGCTGTCTGTGGCAATGAAATCCATAGATTCACCACCCTCTAGCTGAGGAAATTCCTCCTCACCTCCATTCTACAGGTAAAAACGTTTGAATTCAGTTTAAAAACCTTTATCTTACCTATAAAACTGTCCTGACATTTTTTTTAAATTAAGCCCAAGTGATCCACGAAGAATGGAGATCTTTAATTTTAGCTCACAACTTCAGTCCTGTTTCACCATATTGACTTCTAATTGCCAATGAAAATTCTACCATGCCATTTATTTACACTGAATCACCACCATGCAAAAGGCTCACTGCCACTTTGTCACCAATGATACAAATTGAGAATGAATAATTTTAATATGTACCAAGGGGTAAAGGGCAAGAGAGAAAATAAAGAGTGGTTACAAGCTTGTGCTTTTAAGACTTGGCAGGAGTAATGATCTAACAAAAAATTGTTTGCAAAGCAGTTGCAAATGCCACTCAATTTGGAGGTTGGCACTATTGATTTCATACTGAATAAATAAATCATGGCCCCTTCCAAACGTGCTGCAAAACCTTCCATCTCCTGTGGCATAGAGCATAGAACAGCACAGCACAGGAACAGGCCCTTCAGCCCACCAGGCCTGTGCTGAATGTGATGCCGTTAAACTGATCTCCTCTGCCTGCACGTGATCCATACCCCTCCATTCCCTGAATATCCACGTGCCAATTAAGATTCATAAGTTCACAAGTCACAGGAGAAGGCCATTCAGCCCATCGAGTCTAGGGCGGTAGTGTTGAATTCCTAAAACACTTTATCCTAGCATCTGCAGCCTTGTTTGTTTTAAGGGATAGAGAGAGGGAGGTGCTGGTGATGAATCCTGCACGCAGTGAATCTTGTAGATGAGCACTGCAGCCATTATATGTCAACCAGTCACGGACTCTTTGAAGCACTTCCCTCTGGAAGGCCACAGCCAGACATAATAACAGCTTTTTTTCCCCCACGAGTAGTAGCTCTACTCCATAACCAAAAGTCTGTAGTCTCTTTTTGCTCCGGTTTATTTCACTCACATGTATAAAATGGTAATGTTGTATTCTTAATGTTTTAATGTTTTATGCTTTATTCTTAATTGTTTACTGTATGTTCGTGTTGTTACTTGCGAGCGGAGCACCAAGGCACATTCCTTGTATGTGTACATACTTGGCCAATAAACCTATTCATTCATTTATTCATTCATCCTTTGCAATATCCAAAACTCTACCACGAAAAGTCCAGTCGAACTCTCCTTTGCTTGTTAATGGAAGGATGCACTCAAATGAAGTACAACCTAGATCTTTTATTCCCCAAACTTTCCCTGAAGTTATTGATTCTACTGTGGTCTGCAACCAATGATCTTCTCATATGAACGTTAGCAAATGGTTTAAACATGAGACCATTCTTTTAGCCTCCATTCATACTGAAATTAAATACTAAAAACAAGCAATACAGGTAGCAGCCATGGCGCAACTGGTAGAGCTGTGCCCCACAACTCTATTGACCCGGGTTCGATCCTGACCTCGGGTGCTGTCTGTGTGGAGTCTGCACACATTCTCCCTGTGATCACCAGCATTTCCTAGTAGGCGGGTTCTCTCCAGATGCTCTGGTTTCCTCACCCATCTCAAAGACGCGTGGGTGTGTAGATTAATCGGCCTCTGTAAATTGCCGCAAGTGTGGAGGGAGTGGATGAGAAAGTGGGGAAACATGGAGGCAGTGTGAACAGGTGATCAATGATCGGCACAGACTCGGTGGGCCGGTTTCCATGCTGTATCTCTAAATTAAACTAAACTAAACTGAAACGTGGCACCTTTTGGTTTGTACGGCTCACAGTTCTGTCAGGTGGTGCCTTGAAACTTTAGTTCATCAGGTCAGAGTAAAGAAAGAACATTTCATATGAAGAGTTCCATCCTTTTTGCCCAATTTTCCCTGACCAGAGGGTGCTGGGTCGTATCTTGAGGGCATATTCCAATAGCACAAAAAACCCCAGCTATTTTTCATTTGTGAAGGTTGGCATTAAATGTTGGCCTTGCTTTCAGATGCAGCATTATGCTGCTATTATCCACTTCATGCTCCTCTTACTGCAGGAGAGAGAAGCTCACCTTTGATCATGAATTCAGTATCACTGCTTTCAATAGATAGTAATCACTAATCACGTAAAGGATTCACAATGTCCCTACGGACGGCACAAAGGAATAGATCTAACACACAAAAAAAATCAGATTCCCAGAATATTTAAAGCTGACTTTCCTTTGGTATTATTTTTATAGAGTCATAGAGTCATGGAATGATACAGTGCGGAAACAGGCCCTTCGGCCCAACTTGCCCACGCCGGCAATGTCCCAGCTACACTAGTCCCACCTGCCTACGCTTGGTCCAAATCCCTCCAAACCTGTCCTATCCATGTACCTGTCTAACTGTTTCTTAAATGATGGGATAGTCCCAGCCTCAACTACCTCCACTGGCAGCTTGTTCCATTCACCCACCATCTTTTGCATGAAAAGGTTACCCCTCAGATTCCTATTAAATCTTTTCCCCTTCACCTTGAACCTATGTTCTCTGGTCAATTCCTCAACTCTGGGCAAGAGACTCTGTGCATCCACCCGATCTATTCCTCTCATGATTTTATACACCTTCATAAGATCACCCCTCATCCTCCTGCGCTCCAAGGAATAGAGACCCTGCCGACTCAACCTCTCCCTATAGCTCACACCCTCTAGTCCTGGCAACATCCTCGTAAATCTTCTTTGTACCCTTTCAAGCTTGACAATATCTTTCCTATAACATGGTGCCCAGAACTGAACACAATATTCTAAATGCTGCCTCACCAACGTCTTATACAACTGCAACATGACCTCCCAACTTCCCAACTTTAAATTTAAAAAAACACTCCACCCCTGTAAATTAACTGAAATTTAAAAAATATGTATATTATTTATTTGTGCCTTGATTTATCCATGTATTAACATAATGAAAGTTCTGAAGTTTTTTTGCCTTGATTCCCTTTCACAAGACTTAATTGCCTAGAAGTATTGTCCAAGAGCATATTTCTGGTTGTTGTTACAAATCTAGTCCAAAATTAGAGATAGATGGGAGATTTACTGGGAGGTAGTTTGAAATTGCTCTGATTATTTTTTTATAAGATTCCTACTTCCATCAGAGATTTTCTAAAGCTGTTTTATTTTAAAATGACATTGCATTATAAAATTAACTACATGCAATGAATACGAGCTTTCAAAATGCATTGTTACAATATCTCACAAACACATACTTATTGGGAAAAAAATCTGCCCAAGATAAAAGGTTTTTGAAGATTGTTTTTTTCAATGTGATTCAATGATACTTTGTTGTCACATGTACCTATGCAGAGTGAAATTCCTCGTTTTGCACACAATCAACTAAAATCATGCTGTAGATAAGGACAATCATAGAGAAGGACAAAGGTGCAACAATTGTAGTATAATAGTGGACTTCACAGAGGCAGCACACAAAGACTCTTCACATTTTTGTTTAGTTTAGTTTAGTTTAGATACAGCACAGAAACAGGCCCATCGGCCCACCGAGTCATAAGTGATACGAGTAGAATTAGGCCCTTTGTCCCATCAAGTCTACTCCGCCATTCAATCGTGGCTGATCTATCCCTCCCTCCTAACCCCATTCTCCTGCCTTCTCCCCATAACCTCTGACACCTGTACTAATCAAGAATCTATCTATCTCTGGCTTAAATATATCCATTGACTTTGCCTCCACAGCCTTCTGTGGCAAAGAATTCCACAGATTCACCACCCTCTGACTAAAGAAATTCCACCTTATCTCCTTCCTAAAATGATGTCCTTTCATTCTGAGGCTATGATCTCTAGTCTTAGACTCCCCCACCAGTGGAAACATCCTCCCCACATCCACTCTATCCAGGCCTTTCACTATTCTGTACATTTCAATGAGGTCCCCCCTCATTCTCACGCCGACCAACGATCCCCACACTTTAACATCTCCCTACACACACTATGGACAATTTTTTTAAAACTTTGATACAAAGCCAATTATCCTACAAACCTGCATGTCTTTGGAGTGTGGGAGGAAATGAAGGTCTCAGGGAAAACACACGCAGGACAAGGGGAGAACGTTCAAACTCCGTACAGACAAGCACCCATTGTCAGGATCGAACCCGGGTCTCTGGCACTCGACCATTTAGCCACCGTGCCACCATGATGCCAACAAAGTGTCAAAATACTTAATTATTTACTGATGGGGGAAAAGGATGTGACTTGGACAGAAGTACTGTACTTGGATACAGAAGGCACAGAATAAAATGTATTGAACATACCACGGAGAAAAAACTAAGAAGCAAAAATCTTCAAGAAGATATGATCAGTGAGATGGGCAGACAGATGGCAGATGAAGGTTAATATGCTTAAGTGTGAGATGGTACATTTTCAGAAGGAAGAAACATAGAGTGGGACCATATGCTTATTGGAAAAACACTGAAGAATGTGAATAAATAAAGTACTAGGCATTCATATATAATTCACTGAGAGTATAGGTGCAGAGAGATCGAATCATAATTAAAAAATCAGCAGCATTTAGGATGTAATGTGTAAGGAAATGGAGCACAAGACTAAATTATATATATATATATATCTATATATATATATATATATATATATAAGATTTTGGCAAACAAAAAATGCAGATGCTGGAAATGCACAGCAGGTCAGGCAGCAGCTGTAGAGAAAGAGATGAAGCCAACATTGCAGGACAAAGGGTCAACAGAAAGTGGCCAGCTGTGATAAAAGCCTGCAGGTTCACTCGAAAGGTTTAGTTTAGTTTAGAGATATAGCGTGGAAACAGGCCCTTCGGCCCACTGAGTCCACGCCTGTGATCCACATTAACATGGCCCTACACACACTAGGGACAATTTTGCATTTATACCAGCCAATTAACCTACAAACCTGCATGTCTTTGGAGTGTGGGAGGAAACTGATGATCTCGGAGCACACCCATGCAGGGGAGAAGGTATAAACTCCGTACAGACAGCGCCTGTAGTCAGGATTGAACCCAGGTCTCCAGCTCTAAGGCAGAAGCTCTACTGCTGCGCCACCATGCCGCCACCATGTTGTGTTGTTCTACTATTGCTTCCCGGAGAATCCTGAGACAACTGAAGCATTACGCTCGAATGATAGACACAAAATACTCGAGGCGAGAAAAGGCCGGACAAATCAGATGAGTCAGGAAAGGTGGAGCCCATATTGGCCCATTGTTGGCTGGGGAAGGTGTGTTAACAAGAGGAATACAAGGATGTGAACAATGGGACTAGTAGGACAACTAGGATGGGGGAGAGGGGTGGTGGGGAGAGGTGAGGGAATGCAGGAGTTACTTGAAATTAGAGAAATCAATGTTCATACTACTGGGTTGTAAGCTGCCCAAGCACAATATGAGGTGTTGTTCCTGCAATTTGCGTGTGGCCTCACTCTTTGACAATGGATGAGGCCCAGGACAGAAAGGTCAGTATAGGAATGGCAAGGGGAGTTAAAATGTTTGGCAACCGGGAAATCATGTAGTCCAAGGCAAACTGAGAATAAGCATTAAGCGAAATGATCGCCGAGCCTGCTCTTGGTCTCACCTATATGTAGGCGCCCACACCGGAAACACCAGATACAGTAGATGAAGTTGGAGGAGGTGCAAGTAAACCTCTGCCTCACCAGAAAGGACTGCTGGGGTCCATAGATGGAGGTGAGGGAGGAGGTATAAGGACAGGTGTAACACCTCCTGCGGTTGCAGGGGAAAGTACCTGATGAGGGGTGCAGTTTGTACTATCCTCCAGGATTAGTTTAGTTTAGGTTAGTTTTTGGCATATAGTGTGGAAACTGGCACTTTGGCCCACCATGTCCATACCGGCCAGCAATCACCTCGTACACCAGCACTATTCTACACACTAGGGACAATGTACAATTTTAACAAAGCCACATAACCTACAAACCTGCATGTCTTTGGAGTGTGTGGGAGGGAACTGGAGCACCCAGAGAAAACCCACGCAGACACAGGGAGAACGTACAGACAATACAGACAGCATCCCCCGTAGTCAGGATCGAACCCGGGTCTCTGGCGCTGTAAGGCGGCAATTCTACCGCTGCGCCACTGTGCCGCCCTAACATCTAAAATCTAATTAAAATAACAAGTGGTTTATCCAGCTTTGCCTTCTGGTGGTTTTAAGTGAAATGGTTCATTAAGTGTCTGAAGATTGCGCTGGACTTTTTATACGTGCTTTGTTCCTTAACCCAGGTCTCTGGGCCCCTTTATAACCACAGCTAGCATGCGGTGTAAACGAGTAACAATTTCTGGCAAACTAACTTAATTCAGACCAATTTAGTCAAAATTGAAATCCCGCTGGAGGCTATCAAAACTGTTCCCTCGTAGTTCCAAGATCTGATTAGGAGCAACAGTTCAGACTCAATCTCGAGCAAAGGAAATTTCCCTGCAATCACTATAAATAAAAGAACCGTCCTGTGATAATAGAATCGTCCCGTGTGCCTGTTCACAGATAGTTAAAGTCAATAAACTTGTTACATGTGGGAAATTGTGTTTTACCATGAATGCCGCATTGAAAATACAAAAAGCATTTTACTTTCTATATTACCAATCCCTTCCCCTCCTCTGCAATTGGGGCTTTTGATGAAAGGGGGGGGGGGGGCTCATTGAAATTAATGAAAGGCCTGGATACTGGGGGGGTGTCGTGAATGCTTCCACTAGTGGCAGAGTCTGCAACCAGAGGGCACAGCCTCACAATAAAAGGATGTACTTTTAGAAAGGAGATGAGGAGGAATTTCTTTAGCCAGAGGGTGGTGAATTTGTGGAATTAGACAGGCTGTGGAGGCCACGTCAATGGATATTTATAAGGTGGAGATTGGCAGGTTTTTGTTTACTTAAATGTTACAGGAAGAAGGCAGGAGAATGGGGCTGAGAGGGAAAGATAGATCAGCCATGATTGAATGGCGAAGTAGACGCAATGGGCCGAATGGCCTAAATTTGCTCCTATGTCTTATGAATGTTCAGTCATACAGATTTCTACTGTATGAGAGAGCATTTAACAGAGAATAAGGAATTAATATATTCTGGTTCATTCCCTCAAGTGCCTATTCTGCATCTTTGATGACTGAAGGCAGCTCACTAAGGCAATCTGGCCTTCCTTCTTTGTAATTATCCTTGCGTTTTCGTGCCAGGTTATTTTCATGCGCACAGCATCTCAGATTAGCTTGGCTCTTCCCTCTTGCAATATCCACATGTGTGCCATCAGCTGTGGCTGATGCTATCCTTATGTCAGTTCCTGTACAATCCAGTAAACACACACATTTGGTTAACAGGATCCCACAGGATATAAAAGCAAAATAAAGAAAAATGAGGGATTGTAGACCTAGGCTACGACGAATGGTCAGGAAAGGTTCGATTTTAAAGAGAAGCTTAAGTGAGGGACACAGAGGCAGGCAGCACGGTGGGGCAGCACAGTGGGGGCGGCACGGTGGGGCAGCACAGTGGGGTGAGCACAGTGGGGGCGGTACGGTGGGGGCGGCACAG
Organism: Rhinoraja longicauda; assembly: GCF_053455715.1. Lineage (NCBI taxonomy): Eukaryota > Metazoa > Chordata > Chondrichthyes > Rajiformes > Arhynchobatidae > Rhinoraja > Rhinoraja longicauda. The sequence continues at coordinate 39,123,002 of NC_135967.1, read as the reverse complement.
TGGGGGAAGCACGGTGGGGCGGCACAGTGGGGGCGGCACGGTGGGGGCGGCACAGTGGGGGCGGCACGGTGGGGCAGCACAGTGGGGGCAGCACAGTGGGGGCGGTACGGTGGGGCAGCACGGTGGGGCAGCACAGTGGGGCAGCACAGTGGGGGCGGCACGGTGGGGCAGCACAGTGGGGGCGGCACAGTGGGGGCGGTACGGTGGGGCAGCACAGTGGGGGCGAAACAGTGGGGGGGGCACAGTGGGGCAGCACAGTGGGGGCGGCACAGTGGGGGCGGCACAGTGGGGGCAGTACAGTGGGGGCAGCACAGTGGGGGCGGCACAGTGGGGGAAGAACAGTGGGGCGGCACAGTGGGGGGAGCACAGTGGGGCGGCACAGTGGGGGGAGCACAGTGGGGGCAGCACAGTGGGGGCGGCACAGTGGGGCAGCACAGTGGGGGGAGCACAGTGGGGCGGCACAGTGGGGGGAGCACAGTGGGGGGAGCACAGTGGGGGAAGCACAGTGGGGCGGCACAGTGGGGGAAGCACAGTGGGGCGGTACAGTGGGGGAAGCACAGTGGGGCAGCACAGTGGGGCGGCACAGTGGGGGGAGCACAGTGGGGGAAGCACAGTGGGGGCGGCACAGTGGGGCAGCACAGTGGGGGGAGCACAGTGGGGCGGCACAGTGGGGGCAGCACAGTGGGGCGGCACAGTGGGGGGAACACAGTGGGGGGAGCACAGTGGGGCGGCACAGTGGGGCGGCACAGTGGGGGCAGCACAGTGGGGCGGCACAGTGGGGGGAGCACAGTGGGCGGCACAGTGGCACCGTGGGTTGAGGCATTGCCTCACAGCGCCACGGCCCCAGAGGTCCTGGTTCGATCCCAACCTTGGCTGCTGTTTGTGTGGAGTTTGCATCTTCTCCACGTGGTACACTAAATGTTGTCCTTTATTGGGGTGGCTCAGTGGCAGAGTGGTAGAGTTGCCAGGAGTTGCCAGAGACCCAAGATCTCAGCGGGTCAGGCGGCATCTGTGCTAGCATCTGCAGTTATTTTCCTACACTTCAATGGCAATGTCATCAGTGACACCTTTACTATCACTACCTTGGGGGTCACTACTGACCAGAAATTGAATCAGAGTAGCCATGTGGCTCAGGAGTTAATTGACCTTCCCTCTAACTGACGTTCTTTGTTCTCCGCCAAGATTAAATAGACTGGATTCACTTCTCTGCCAAATGTCAAAGCCGAGAAACAACCATTTGTCGAAGATTTGAGAGGGCTTGAGTCAGCATGCAAACCAACAGCCTGTACCTTCAAGTGAAAAAAAATGTGGAGATTTTGTTTTTAAACACACTCTTTCAGTTGTGATCATGAAATCTCTACGTTTTGTGATGTTACATTTATAGAAGATAAACACTTCATGCCAGTTACAAAATTAATAGATTTGCATGTTGTGCTTAATTTACTAATCAGAAGGCATTAAGGCTTAATTTAAAAAAGGCAATCCATCGATAATTAACAATATTTTTAAAATCTGTAGTGATTATGATCCATGGTCGTCTTACATAGTACTGGGAATGTCAAGTAACACCACAGAAAAATACCCAAACACTTCAAAAATGATGTGAGGCTGCTACAGTAAAGCACAGAACATCGTGCGGATGAGATAGACAGAAAATGCTGGAGTAACTCAGCGGGACAGGCAGCATCTCTGGATAGAAGGAATGGGTGACATTTCGGGTCGAGACCCTACTTCTGTCTGAAGAGTCCTTCTGTGTCTACCTTCAATTTAAACCAGCATCTGCAGTTCCTTCCTACACATGGTGTGGATGAGATTTAGATTGGTGTAGAAAGGAACAAAATACTGGAGTAACTCAGCAGGACAGGCAGCATCTCTGGAGAGAAGGAATGGATGACGTTTTGGGTCAAGCCCCTTCTTCATATTTAGATCTGTTATGCTCAAATCTGTCAGATCATATCATTGCCTCAGCATGGATTCAGAATTGGAACTTGTAACATAGGCTAACAGTCCAAAGACTGTGGCATTATCAAAGATGCAGTTCCACAGATTAAACATTAATATGAGCTTTTGTTTGCCTGCTCTGGCTCTTTAAATAGATGTTCATTAAATTTGAAGAAGAGAATAACATTTCATTGGTCTTAGCCTGTGTTTCTTCCTGAATCAACATTTCCCCAAAAGCGGTCACGGTGGCGCAGTGGTAGAGCTGCTGCCTTACAGCGAATGCAGCGCCGGAGACCCGGGTTCGATCCTGTCTGCGGGTGCTGTCTGTACGGAGTTTGTACGTTCTCCCCGTGACCTGCGTGGGTTTTCTCCGAGATCTTCGGTTTCCTCCCACACTCCAAAGACGTACAAGTTTATAGATTAATTGGCTTAGTAAATGTAAAAATTGTCCCTAGTGGGTGTAGGATAGCGTTAATGTGCGGGGATCGCTGGTCGGCACGGACTCGGTGGGCCGAAGGGCCTGTTTCCGTGCTGTATCTCTAAACTAAGCTAAATGTACAAATGCCATTTAGAGTATGAACAAAAGAAATAGAAATTGGAATAAAGCAATCAATCAAAACTGCAAAGACCATGCAATAAAATAGTTGTGCATCTATTCTTCAAGTCTACTTTCCTATCCGTCTTTAGTTTAGCTTAATTTAGTTTAGTTTGAACATAAGTTTAAAGATTAATTTTAATTTAGTTTAGAGATACAGCGCGGAAACAGGCCCTGCGGCCTACTGAGTCCGCATCGACCAGCGATCCCAGTACACTAACGCTATCCCACACACTCTAGAGTCAATTTACAGTTATACTAAGCCAATTAACCTACAAACCTGTACGACTTTGTAGTGTGGGATGAAACCGGAGATCCCGGAGAAATCCCACACAGGGAGAACGTACAAACTCTGTACTGACAAGCACCCTTAGTCAGGATCGAACCCGGGTCTCTGGTGCTGTAAGGCAGCAACTCTACCGCTGCGCCACCGTGCCGCCCTTTAAAAAGGCCACAAAGTGCTGGAGTAACTCAGGCAGCATCTGTGGAGAACATGGATAGGTGACATTTAGAGTCCAAATCCTTCTTCAGACTGATGGTAGGGGGGGGGGGGGGGGGGAGAAGACAGCTAGAAGAGGGGAGAGGCACAGCAAAGTGTGGCAGGTAAGAAGTGGACGCAGGAGAGGGAGTTTAAAAAAAATAAGCAGATGGTTGGAACAAAGGCAAGAGATAAAAGCAGAAGGTGTGAGACAAGGTTAAAGCTACGTTAAATACAGGGATAAAGTTCTGTTAAATATTTAGTTGATTTCTAAAATCTTCCTGTTGTGGGACGAATAAAGGAATATATTAAAACAAGACTGAGAAGCCAAGAATTCATCTTTCTCACATTCAGATCGGTTCATATTCATTTTTTATATTTGCAAAGATATTTTCACTGGTCAAAGACATTACTTCTATATTTATCCCATCGTCACCAAGTGTTTATCCATTTTTTTCGGAACAAATAAATTTAACAGTGGATTAACTACATTTGGTTTTTTTCTGCCCCGTGCATCTGCCACTCAATCGGCAGATGCCAAGATTTTGCTTGGATAAGTCTATTAATTGGTTAAGATCAGTACTTGGCATCAGAAATTATGTGGATCACACAGAAGCTCACTGGGCTAAGCCAGCGAACAGCTGTGAAACACAGATCAAGGAAGTTCTTGCTGGGTCTTTAATCTGGGCTGAGTAGATCTTGGCTGGAATAGTTATAGTGATACTGCAATATTGCTCAGTGCGATGAACCAGAAGGGGAATAGCAACCGAGATTGCACCTCATCTGTATTATTGAGCGGCATAAGTTTGCAGCAGGATCTCTCTCTCTCTCTCTCTCTCTCTCTCTCTCTCTCTCTCTCTCTCTCTCTCTCTCTCTCTCTCTCTCTCTCTCTCTCTCTCTCTCTCTCTCTCTCCCTCTCTCTCTCCCTCCCTCCCTCCCTCCCTCCCTCCCTCCCTCCCTCCCTCCCTCCCTCCCTCCCTCCCTCCCTCCCTCCTCCCTCCCTCCCTCCTCCCTCCCTCCCCCCCTCCCCCTCCCCCTCCCCTCTCCCTCCCTCTCTCCTCTCCCTCTCCCTCTCCCTCTCCCTCTCCCTCTCCCTCTCCCTCTCCCTCTCCCTCTCCCTCTCCCTCTCCCTCTCCCTCTCCCTCCCCCCTTCCCCCTCCCCCTCCCCCTCTCCCTCCCTCCCTCTCTCTCTCTCTCTCTCTCTCTCTCTCTCTCTCTCTCATCTCTCTCTCTCTCTCTCTCTCTCTCTCTGTCTCTGTCTCTCTCTCTCTCTCTCTCTCTCTCCCTCTGTCTCTTCTATCTCTCTTTGTCTGAAGAAGGGTCTCGACTCAAAATGTCACCCCATTCCTTCTCTCCAGAAATGCTGCCTGTCCCGCCGAGTTACTCCAGCATTTTGTGTCCACCTTCTCTTTCTCTCTCTCTCCCTCTCTCCCTCTCTATCTCTTTTGGTGGGTTGATGGAATTTAATACAGAGAAATGTGAGGTGTTGCAAATGTGAGGTGTTGCTCGAAGGCTGAATGGCCTACTCCTGCACCTATTGTCTATTGTCTATTTTGGAAAGTCTAACATGGGCAGGACCTACACAGTGAATGGTGGGGCTCTGGCGTGTGTTGTGAAGCAGAGGGATCTTGGTGTGCGGGTATATAGTTTTGACTTTCGGCACATTGGCCTTCATCAGTTAGAGTATTGAGTATAGAAGTTGGGAGGTCATGTTGCAGTTGTATAAGACGTTGGTGAGGCCACATTATCGCGTTCAGTTTTGGGCACCATGTGAAAGGAAAGCTGTTGTCAAACTGGAAAGAGTGCAGAGAAGATTTACAAGAATATTGTCAGGACTGGAGAGCCTCTATTCCTTGGAGCACAGGGGATGAGAGCTGTACAAAATCATGAGAGGAACAGATTGGGTAAACACACAGAGTCTCTTGCCCAGAGTAGGGGAATCGGGAAGCAGAGGACATAGGATTTGTGTGAGGGATAAAGGTTTAATAGGAAACTGAGGAGTAACTTTCTTACATAAAGGGTGGTGGGTAGATGGAACGAGCTGCCAGAGGAAGTAGCTAAGGCAGTTTATATTGCAATATTTAAGAACATTTGACAGGTACATGGATAGGACAGGTTTAGAGGGACAAATCGCAGGCAGGTGGGATTAGTGTATATGGGACATGTTGGTCGGTGTGGGCAAGCTGTGCTGAAGGGCCTGTTTCTTCGCTCTAAGACCTGTGGCTCTTTGAAAGACTAGATATGCAGATGGTCGATATTGAGAGAACTACCTGTGAAGCCTACCCTAGTTAAACAGTACGACACCTGGAAACAAGATTAATACTGAGATCATGGATTATGGAACCACAGACCACAAGAAGTGGACAATTTAAAAAGAATAATAGAGGGCAGGAAACAAGCAGAGGGAAATTGTTGTTCACTGCATAAAATATATGACACTTTGAAATAAGTTTATGTGCCTTCCTTTGAAAAAGTATCTTAAAATTCAGAAACAAAAGCAATGAAAATATAAAATAACAAGCATTTCATACAAATGTAATTTTGGTGAATAATTTATGCTTGACAATCTGAGAATGCCAACTAAGGTATATGCCAATAACACCCACCATCTCATGTGATGTTTAAAATTCAGGAAAATAAGGGAAATTCAATCCATATTTTGCAAAAATATATATTTTTCTCATTAACTTGCTAACAAAAAACATGAACTGAAACTCACTTTTAAAGCTCAAGATCAGTCCTGGGCAATTCTGAAAAGCTAGAAAACCATGTTGGAACGATATGCCCAACTTCTGTACCACTGTAAAAGTTCCCTACTGCAATGTTCTGTTCTGCCTCTCCTAAAAGTGTATCAGCTTTTCCTGCGATAATTATCTCCAACTCACAAGTACAGTTAGGCCCCTTTCCAGCTGCCACACGTGGGCGGCACGGCGGCGCAGCGGTAGAGTTTCTGCCTTACAGCGCTTGCAGTGCAAGAGACCCGGGTTCGATCCCGACTTACGGGTGCTGTCTGTACGGAGTTTGTACGTTCTCCCCGTGACCGCGTGGGTTTTCTCCGAGATCTCTGGTTTCCTCCCATACTCCAAAGACGTACAGGTTTGTAGGTTAATTGCTTGGGTGCTAGTGTTAATGTGCGGGGATTGCTGGTCTTTGTGGACTCGATGAGCCGAAGGCCTGTTTCCGCCCTACATCTCTAATACAGCCAACATACCTGGTGTAAATGGTGTAATATGGCTAACATACCTGGTGTAAATACCAAGGGGAGCTCCACCTTCATCCCTCTGCTTCCCTCCACAGACGCTGCTTGACCTCCTCACCTCATAGGTTCATGAGTAGTAGGAGCAGAATTAAGCTATTTGGCTACCATCAAGTCTACTCTGCCATCCAATCATGGCCGATCTATCTTTTCCTCTCAAACCCATTCTCCTGCCTTCTCCCATAACCTCTGACACCCGTACTGATCAAGAATCTATCAATCTCTACCTTAAAAACATCGAATGATTGGCCTCCACCAGCCTTCTGTGGCAATGAATTCCACAGATTCACCCACCCCTCTGACTAAAGAAACTCCTCCTCATCTCCTTTCTAACTCAGTAAATTTATTCAGAGGCTGTGGCCTCTAGTTCCAGACTCTCCCACTAGTGGAAATGTCCTCTCCACATCCACTCTACCAGGCCTTTCACTATTCGGTAAATTTCAATGAGGTCCCCCCCACCCCCCCCCCCCCCACCGTTGGTTCTCCCCGTTTTTTCCCCTCTCAAGATTCCAGACACTCTTGTGTCTCCACATTTTCTGTATTTTCAGCATGCCCTCGTCTCAGAAACAAAAAAAAATATTTTTTGAAGAACATTCTCCTGTTCTGAAGGAGGTGCTTGCCGTGGCAAATCAATCTGGACTTGTTTTGCAGCACACAATGCATTTCACTCGGGGCAAAAGGAAACCTGAAGCTAAATGAAGCAGAAGGCCGATATTTTGAGCTGCAATCGATCCCAGGATCTATTTTAGTGCTGAACTGCCGCAAATCCTGATTAAGCTGAGACAGAATGTTCCCACTGATGCTCTGATCTTGCTGTCACCATGCAAGTCCTACAGTGCTGATCAATAGGTGCATTAACTTTTTAAAAGGACCTTTAATCAATCACATTTTTTTCACCGCTTTAGTTCGTCTCAGAATTCTCAAAGTGGGTGAGCTCAGCTCAAGCAGTTTTACTGCTCGGCTGAATTTGTGTCTTTGTAATTTCTGTGTTCTATGTAATTTCTCAGTTGTTTTCAGTGCAAATATTGCTTTGTGAAGTCTTTGGAGGCATGACATTAGCTCATTGAACTGCTGGCTGTATTTAATGTGTTTCCCACTGATATGGGTGACAGATTTACAATGATCGTGCTCCGCAGAATCAGCTGCCACGTAGAGGTTACCATGGGAAAATCTGCATGGCAACAGTTGCATGGCAACAGGGCGAGCAGGGAGTTGTTGTGACTGTCACCTTGGGTCACCTATTCATCCCCTTGAACTAAATTCCCGATGATGAGGTCGGCACCCTTTAGCATATCCCGGATTTTTAACATTGCACTAACTTTCAGCTGGAGTTATAGAGGTCTTAGGGTATTACAGCACGGAAACAGCCCCTTCAGCCAACTCGTCCATACTGACCAAGATGCTCCATCTAATCTGCCCACGTTTGACCCATATCCCTCTAAACCTGTCCTATCTATGTACCTGTCCAAGTGTCTTTTAAATGCTGTTGTAGTATCTGCCTCAACTACCTCCTCTGGCAGCTTGCTCTATATACCCACTACCCTTTGAGTAAAAAAGTTACTCCTCAGTATGTCCTCTAGTTCTTGATTCTCTTATCCTGTGCATTCACCCTATCTATTCCCCTCATGATTTTATGAACCTCTATAGGATCATCCCTCACCCAAATAAGGAACAAATTCCTTGCCTGCCCAAAATCACCCTACGTCACTGCCCCTCAAGTCCTGGCAACATCCTTGTAAAATGTTAAGCACAAAGAGCTGGAGCAACTCAGAAGGTCAGGGAACATCTCTGGAGAAAACGAATGGGTGACATTTTGGGTCGGAACCCTCCTTGAAACTTGTAAAATGTTATTTCACTTCACGCCAATCCATGATATCAGTGTGAACAGTAGCAAATAACAACACAAAGCAAGAATCAGGGGCTGGCCCAGCAAGCTGAATTAAGCCTGATTCAGTATTATCTGCATAACTATTTTATCAATGGGTGAAAGACAATGCAGGATGCCGCAAAGGTTTTTAAAAAAAAGTACGAGAGAAGGAGATAAATCAAGAATTAATTGATTGATTGAAAGATACAACATGGAAACAGGCCCTTCGGCCCACTGAGTCCACCCAAACCACTGATCACCCATTCACACTAGTTCAATGTTCTAGTATCTCATTTTTGCATCTACTCCCTACACGGGGGGGGGGGGGGGGGGGGGGGGGGGGGGGGGGGGGGGGGGGGGGGGGGGGGGGGGAGGGGGGGGGGGGGGGGGGGGGGGGGTGGAAGGGGGGAAGGGGCAGAGGAACCGTGGAAGGAAATCAAGCAACCAAGGAAAACCCCGCAATGACAAGGAGGACATGCAAACTCCACACAAACAACATCCGAGGATTGGATTGAACCTGAGTCTCTGTCGCTGTGAGGCAGCAGCCCCATCAGTTGCGCCATACCTGAAGATTGCAGAAAGGTTGTATGTGTAGGAAGGAACTGTAGATGCTGGTTTAAACCAAAGATAGACCCACAATGCTGGAGTATCTCAGTGGGACAGGCAGCATCCCTGGATAGAGGGAATGGGTGACATTTCGGGTCGATACCCTTCTTGAGACTGACAAAGATTCAGAAAGGTTGTATACCTTTAGACGTGTAGGAAAGAACTTCAGATGCTGGTTTAAATCGAAGGTAGACACAAAATCATGGAGTAACTCAGCGGGACAGGCAGCATCTCTGGAGAGAAGGAATGGGTGACGTTTCGGGTCGAGACCCTTCTTCAGACATTTCTTTAGACGTGTCTACACATACTGTATGTGCTGTGGAGGTTGAATCAATGAATATAAACTAGGAAGTGACAGATTTTTTTTTTAAAGGGCTCAGAGGCTTTGGGGAGAACACAAATGAAAATGAACCCAAGTCCAAGATCAGAGCAGCACTGATCTTATTGAAGGCAGAGCAGATTGGAGGAGCAAAACATACTATTTACTTCTACACTCTTATGACAGGATTGAAGACAGAGAAGATTTCATCGGTCTTGGGGAAATGTTAAGTTACAGTGCAAAAGAACATGAAGAATTTAAATGGGCAGAGTAGGAAAAAGAAAATATGGAGTTCGTTGTCTTTACATGTTGGAAGAGGACAAGTGGAAGTTTAGAAGAGCATTGATAGTTGAAGCGTTATTGAAATAAATACAACACAGGAAGAGTTCACAAGCTTGACTCTGTGACCTTTATGATTTGTGATTATGCCTGAGGAAAATAATAATCTATGCCTGTCCACCCAAATCAACTTCCAGGAAATACACGCCATTTTCAGCTTCTGTAATATCCAGCTAGAGCAGACATTGCATTTCAACAAACTCAATCCGAATGAGATCATCCTCACACAGAAAACACTCAGAAGGCATTGAGTCTGATAAAACAAAATGGAAGTCAGTTAAGTGAAGGCAATTGGAACAGGACGAATTAGTTTTAGTTTAGTTTTAGAGTTGCAGCTTGGAACAAGGCCCTTCGGCCCACTGAGTCCATGCCGACCAGCGATCAACCGCACACTAGCTCTATCCTACACACTAGGGACAATTTACAGAAGCCAAATAACCTACAAACCTGCACGTCTGTGGGATGTGGGAGGAAACTGGAGCACCTGGAGAAAACCAGCGGCCATGGGGAAAACGTACAAAGTCCATACAGACAACACTTGTGGTCAGGATCAAACCCGGGTCTCTGGGGCTGGAAGGCAGCAATTCTACCGCTGTGCCACCGTGTCATGTGTGTTGTATTTTTACTCGTGTTGTAAACTTTGTAAGTTGTACGTACGTCTACTCACATTAAACCCCTTTGAATTCAGAATGTGAATTTTACCATTTTGAAAATGCAGTGGGATATTTGCTTTTAAATATGGTCTTTAACCACCAGACCTTCTAAGGATGGATTATGTTAATACAAAAAAAGCCTCATTTATTGATAAGGATCCACAAAGCTTTTCTCTTTCCCGACCTTTACAAAGTCAAGGACATTGCAGAGGGGTGGTGGGGAATGGAGGAGAGAGTGGCCAAAAGGGGGAAAGGTAAACTCACACATGAATTCCACTGCATTGGCTGCAGTAGATGATTTTGAATGGTGGCTACAGATAGAGTGGCTGGGGGGGGGGCACATTGTGATGTTTGCTGCATCACTGGGCACTGAGTGGACTTGCCATTGTCAAGCACTGCTGGCAAGGAATGGGTGGAAAGTTCCATTGGCATGGTTCAGGTGCCGATCATGATGCAGGGTCTGATGACTAATGTCACAGCTCCCACTGCATCAGAAGCAGCTGCTACCCCGGTCCCCGCGTTCTCCAGGGCAGGTCCCTCACACTGCAGAGTAACTGCCCACCAATGCCAGCCCACCAGTGTCGTACAGTCATAGGGTGATACAGCGTGGAAACAGGCCCTTCGGCCCAACTTGCCCACGCCGACCAACATGTCCCATCTACACTAGTCCCATCTGCCTGCGTTCAGCCAATATCCCTCTAAACCTATACAATACAATACAATACAATACAATATATCTTTATTGTCATTGTACAGGGGTACAACGAGATTGGGAATGCGCCTCCTTTCCATGTACCTGTTTCTTCAACTCTGCAATCGTCCCTGGCTCAACTACCTCCTCTAGCAGCCCATTCCATCTACCCAGCACTCTTTGTGTAAAGAAAGTTACCCCTCAGGTTCCCATTAAATCTTTCCCCCCTCAACTTAATCCAATGTCCTCTGGTTCTCGATTCCCCTGACTCTGGACAAGAGACTGTGCGTTTACCCGATCTGTTCCTTTCATGATTTTGTACACTTCTATAAGATCGCCCCTCATCCTCCTGCACTCCAAGCAATAGCGCCCTAGCCTGCTCAGCCACTCCATATAGCTCAGGCCCTCGAGTCCTGGCAACATCTTTGTAAATGTCCTTAACATTCAGTGAGTCAGGCCAGATTGATGCCAGCCATGTCATGATTGGCAGTCTACACTCATGTCTTTAAGGCTCGGATTTACTAAACAACCCCTCGCCACTCTTGCAGCTTTCTCCCCTCCACTACTATCAGCCTGAAGAACATAGAACATAGGACAGCACAGCACAGGAACCATCGCCCCACCATGTTTCTGGCAAACATGTTGCCGGGTTAAACTGATCGCATCAGCCTGTACATGATCCACATCTCTCTATTCCCTGCACTACCATATGCATGATCTGTACATGAACCATGTCCCTCTGTACATGATCCATATCCCTCTGTACATGATCCATATCCCTCTGTACATGATCCATATCCCTCTGTACATGATCCATGTCCCTCTGTACATGATCCATGTCCCTCTGTACATGATCCATATCCCTCTGTACATAATCCATATCCCTCCATTCCCTGCACTTCCATGTGCATGATCTGTACATGATCCATATCCCTCTATTCCCTGCACTTCCATGTGCTATATCCAAAAGCCTCTTAAACGCCACCACTGTATCTGCCTCCACCACCACCCCCACCCCTGGCAACACGTTTCAAGGCGCGTCCTAACCCGAAACAATGCCTATCCATGTTCCCCAGAGATGCTGCCTGACCCACTAAGTTACTCAGGCACTTTGTGTCTTTCTTTGTAAACCAGCATCTGCAGTTACGTTGTATGTTAATTGGCTTTGGTAAAAATTGTAAAATTGTCCCTACTGTGCAGGATAGTGCTAGTGTGCGGGGTGATCGCTGGTCAGCACGGACTTAGTGGGCCGAAGGGCCTGCTTCCTCGCTGTCTCTCTAAACTAAAGTAAACTAAACATCCAAAAGAAATGGACAAATAACTAATCTGCAGGGAGTTGATAACCTTTGGAAACTGGTGTTGCAGCGACATTCCCTGCAGCAGGATTAGTGTTCAGGCATGCATGTGTAAAGCAGGATGTGGAGGGCATGCTACAAAACTAACTTTAAATTACAATCACACATGACCTGCAGCCTTGCATTTCACACAACACTCGAGTTGCTTTCTTCAAGAGAGAGTTAGATTATAGCTCTTAGGGCTAACGAAACCAAGGGATATGTGGAGAAAGCAGGAACGGGGTACTGGTTCTGGATGATCAGTCATGATCATGGGGTGGGAGCTGCTTTACGCCCTCGTCGTCCACCCTGGGCAGTTCTAGGGAACTGGCGAAATTTGCAGCAAAGCGTCGACTACGATACTCTGAAGCACCAATTGCCACTTTTGATTGTTGTAGTTGACATACGAAAGAAAGAAGAAAGAAAGCCATGAACATATTGAATGGCGGTGCTAGCTCGAAGGGCCGAATGGCCCACTCCTGGCTCTTGTTTTCTGTGTTTCAATGTTCTCATTCTCCAAAAGGCTTCATTTCATAGCTTTTGTGCAATTTCCTTCCCTTTAATTGTCCATTCACACATCAAGTAATATGTACTTTGCAGCGTCTATGCATCATGATACTGGCCTCACATGACTACAGATGATCCTTATGCTCTTGTCACCTCTACCACTGCTTATATCCCAATATCTAACCACCAAATCAGTCAAGGACTATTTGCGAGGTCATTGAATAAAAATGGAACACCAGTTATATTTTTGCTTCACTAAACTTTTAGTTACTTTAGTTACTTTACTTCAGTTACTTTAGAGATACCGTGTGGAAACAGGCCCTTTGGCCACAGAGTCGACATCAACCAGCGATCACCCATACAGTAGCACTATCCTACACACTAGGAACAATTTGCAATTTACAAAAGCCAATTAACCTACAAACCTGTACGTCTTTGGAGTGTGGGAGGAAACCAGAGCACCCGGAGAAAACCCACGCAGGTCACAGGGAGAAGGTACAGACAGCCCCCGTGGTCAGGATCGAACCTGGGTCTCTGGCGCCGTAAGGCAGCAACTCTACCGCTGCGTCACCGTGCCACTGCTGCGGTCAATTGCTTCACTGCAGCTACTGCTAGCCGATAACTACATGCTATGATGGAAAGATGGTAAAGGGCTGGATAAAACAGTAGAAAAGCACCTTAACACAATAATTAATCCTTATATTAAATTCTTCCCTTCATCAGAGCCAACGTGGACATGATGGACTGAATGGACTTCAATCTGGCCTGCAATCATTCAATGATTCCAAAAAGATGGCCACAAATACAGAACATTTGCAGTCTCATAGAGTCATAGGCATCACTCTATGACTATGACTCTATGACTACATGACACTGACTTACCTTTTTACACATGACCAACTGGTGGTCAAAGAGGAAGAATGTCCTCTGCTGGTTGCGTCCATAAGGCTGGTAGATCCACGTCATTTCCCCAGAGTAGATCAACTCAGAGCTCCGGTCCAGAACATCATCACCCTTCAAATATAAAGAATACATCCTGTATTTCCATGGTATAATTAGTATCTCAAAAGCATTTCACGCCGACAGACAAAGTCAACCGAACAGGAGACTAGGCCTCGGTCTAAAATACAGAAGTGATGGGGCTAAGAGGTTTCTTGGTGGAACACATTCCCAAGTGTGGGAGTCAAGGCAACAGGGAGTTTTGTCACAGGTAAAGCAAACATAGAAACAAAGAAAAAGGTGCAGGTGTAGGACATTCGGCCCTTCGAGCCAGCACCGCCATTCAATATGATCACGGCTGATCATCCAAAATCAGTACCCCGTTCCTGCTTTTTTCCCACATCCCTTGTTTCTGTTAGCCTTAAGAGCTGAATCTAACTCTCTCTTGAAAACATCCAGTGAATTGGCATCCACTGCCTTCTTAGTTTTTAGTTTAGAGATACAGTGAGGAAACAGGCCCTTCGGCCCACCGGGTCCGCGCCGAACAGCGATCCCCACACATTAATATTATCCTACACCCTCTAGGGACATTTTTTAAAAAACATTTACCAAGCCAATTAACCTACAAACCTGTACGTCTTTGGAGTGTGGGAGGAAACCAAAGATCTCGGAGAAAACCCACGCAGGTCACGGGGAGAACGTACAAACGCTGTACAGACATCACCCGTAGTCGAGATCGAACCCGGGTCTCCAGCGCTGCATTTGCTGTAAGGCAGCAACTCTACCGCTGCGCCACTGTGACCGCCCTAATTCTGTGGCAGAGAATTCCACAGATTCACAACTCTCTGGGTGAAGTCAGTCAGGAGGGGGATTGTGGAGAGCTTGCTGGGGCTTGGCGCTCATGGAGGTTCAAAGCCAGGGTGAGGTCCTGCCTTGGAACAACTTGAAAACAGAGGCAAAGATTTGGAAACAGTGTTTGGGAAAGAGAGGTTTGTAGAGATAGGCGAGAAAAGAGATGGGTGAGTAAAACGTAATGCAGGTAGGATGAGAATGTAGGGCAGCTTTGACCATGCTGGAGATTGAACTGATGGAAAAGATGAGCTGTTACAGAGAGAATGAATGTATTGAAATGGAAATAAAAGCTCATGATGATGTAGCAAAGAGAGAGACAAAGACAGTTCACTGTGAAGGATAGGAGAGGGCCAAGTCAAACATTTCTGCAGAGGTAAATGAAAAACATTTTGATGCTAAGGGAGAAATTGTGCTCACAGCAACAATGTTATGAATCTTCTGAATTCAGACACAAAATGCTGGGGTAACTCAGCGGCTCAGGCAGCATCTCTGGAGAGAAGGAACAGGTGAGGATTCGGGCCGAGACCCTTCTACGAACCATCTACTTTGGTTTTGTTGAGTATTTGGGAAGGGGAAAAAGTTGAAGGCAAGAGCCCATCAGTCGGAAAAAGGATCCTGACCCAAAATGCTGCCTGCCCAGTCCCTCCACAGGTGCTACCTGATCCACTAAATTCCTCCAGCACCTTACTGTTTTGGTCCAGAGTTCTTGCAGGTTTTATTACTTGTGAAGGTCAAGCTTTTAAGAGTAATAGAATTGATTATGATAAGATCGTGTTAACATTTGTATAAAAAATAAAACAAAATTGATTGGTATTAATGAGTTCCTGGTATTTATTATGGAAAAAGTCCTGGGATTGTTACATTGATATCCAATGTAATCCAATTTAATACTATTCACTCATTATATCACACAAGACCAGAGCCATCAAATGCAACGAAGGATGATTTAGTTTAGAGATACAGCATGGAACAAACACTTTCGGCCCACCGAGCCCTAGCAGGCCATCGATCACCCATTCACATTAGTTCTACGTTGTCCCACTTTCGCATCCACTCCCTGCATGCTATGGTGCAGTTTACAGAGGCCAACCAACCCACAAGTCTGCGCATCTTCGGGAAGTGGGAGAAAACCGGAGCTCCCGGAGGAAATGCATGCGGCCACAGGAAGAGCGTCCACACTCCACACAGACACCTGAGATCTGAATCGAACCTTGGTCTCTAGCACTGTGAGACAGCAGCTCTACCAGCTGCACCACTGTGCCGCCCCTCGTGTTAGGTTGACAGCTCGCTCCATACACTCAACACCTTTTGTGTAAAAATGTTTCCCCTAAGGTTGCTATTAAATCATTCCCCCCACATCTTAAACCTATGTCCTCTGGTTCTCGAATCCCCTACTCTGGGCAAGAGACTGTGCGTTTACCCGATCTATTCCTCTCATGATTTTGCATATCTCTATATTCACTGGAATTTAGAAGGATGAGAGGGGATCTTATAGAAACAAGTAACATTTTTAAGGGATTGGAAAGGCTGGATGCAGGAAAAATGTTCCCGATGTTGGGGGAGTCCAGAACCAGGGGTCATATTTTAAGAATAAGGAGTAGGCCATTTAGGACTGAGATGAAGAAAAAACATTTTCACCCAGAGAGTTGTGAATGTGTCGAATTCTCCACCACAGAAGGCAGTGGAGGACAATTCACTGGATGTTCTCAAGAGAGAGTTAGATGATAGCTCTTAGGGCTAACGGAATCAAGTGATATGGGAAAGCAGGAATGGGGTACTGATTTTGGATGATCAGCCATGATCATATTGAATGGCGATGCTGGCTCGAAGGGCCGAGTGGCCTACTCCTGCACTTATTTTCTATATAAGATCACATCTCATCCTCCTGCGCTCCAAGGATTAGAGTCCTAGTCTACTCAACATCTCACTATGGCTCAGGCCCTCGAGCACCGTTCTAATTTTCCGTTCATCTTGTCTGCATCAAAGGACTCTTAGCAATTGCTGATTCTTGTGCATGAGACTTCCTTTCACAAGTGCCCAATTAGCCCACATATGTAGCAATTGTGTGTCGTCCCCACCCCCTGTGTTTGATGTTGCATTTGATAATTTGATAATTATTGCTGGGGAAACAGGAACATAATTTAAATAAAACTGTCAAATAAACAACACCAAGGCAATGATTTTCAAGGAGATTTTTTTTTTCTCTGAGATTAAGACCAATACCTATTAAATATGGACTAAAAATAAAATTAGCCCTTGTAAATAAAATTGCCACAATCCTTGGAAATATTCTTAGGTCTTTGCATGTTTGATTATTTTCATTGATAAATTAATAAGTTATATTATTTTTTGCAAATGATTAAATAACTATGTTGTTGCTGCACAACAAGAATAAATATGCACATTATTTTAACCATTTTGATATACAAAGCACCATGCCGATGTGTAATTTCAAACCCTATTATTACCTGTTATTTTTAATGTAGTATTGGGCGCAACAATATTTATTCCGTTAAGAACGATAATCTTAGATAATGGATTTCATTCATTTCTGGTGCACCAACTGGGTGCTATTTTTAGCTTTTTTTGCCAAAGTTATGAAAATCACAATTATTGTGAGATTGGAACATCATTGCTTTAAGAAACTGTCATCATGGTTTACTCTGTTTAAGAAGCATTAAAACCAACATTGAACATTCAGACAGTGATTGATATTGGAGCTCACAGACTGCCATTTTGTTTGTACACTGCATGCTGATAAGTTAGTCAACACAGTTAAAATGATCTCACATTGGGCTTCCACAGAGGTGGGAGAAAATAGCTGGGGCTGGGTTTAAGGGGCATGAGAGAGAATAGAGTCAGAAAGTCATAAACCCTTTGGCCCAACTTGCCCACTCTGGCCAACATGTCCCATCGACACTAGTCCCACTTGCCTGCATTGGCCCATATCCCTCTAAACCTCTCCTGTCCATGTAACCATCTAAAAGTTTCTTAAACATTGCAGTAGTCCCTGCCTCAATTACCTCCTCCAGCAGCTCGTTCCATACACCTACCACCTTTTGTGTGAAAAGGTTACCCTCAGGTTCCTATTAAATCTTTCCCCCCCCTCACCTTAAACTTATGTCCTCTGGTTCTCAATTCCCCTGCCCTGGACAAGAAACTCTGTTTGTGGTATGAACATCGACTTCTCCAACTTTAGATAGTTCCTCTGTCCCTCTTTTCCCCTCCCCTTCCCAGATCTCCCTCTATCTTCCTGTCTCCACCTATATCCTTCCTTTGTCCCGCCCCCCTGACATCAGTCTGAAGAAGGGTCTCGACCCAAAACGTTGCCCATTCCTTCTCTCCCAAGATGCTGCCTGACCTGCTGAGTTACTTCAGCATTTTGTGAATAAATACCTTTGATTTGTACCAGCATTTGCAGTTATTTTCTTATACTGTTTGTCTACCCGATCTATTCCTCTCATGGTTTTGTGCACAAAGAAGAGGAACTAGAGGGAAAATAGAGGTGGGGAATAATTTAATGCCATAGCAGTGATATGCCTTTAGCTGCTGATCAGGTCCAGTGCCAAGCTGAGTACCATTCATGGCTGATGTGTCCATTCAGGCTGCTTCATATAGAACCACATAGCTGCCTGTCTGAAGAAGAGGGAACAGTTTTTACAAAGACTATTCCAATTTCTTGATGGATACCTTAATAAATGTTTTATGCGCAATTCCTGCATATTAATCGGGAATTAGTGGATCCAATTCCCAGGGAACGATGTGCCATTAGAAGTAAACATTAAAATCTGTACAAAAATTACAAACCAAAAGACTAATCATTGAGTTATTTTAATACATGTGACGATGGTCTAGCTGATACACGAAAGGACACAAAGTGCTGAAGTAACTCACCAAGTCAGGAAGCATCTCTGGATAGGTGACATTCCGGACGAGTCTGAAGAAGGGTCTCAACCCAAAACGTCACCTATCCATGTTCTCCAGAGACGTCGCCTGACCTGCTGAGATACTCAAGCATTTTGTGTCTTTTAGTCAATGCTTTGTCTGGTCTTGATCCAATTGGCTTTTGAATTTGTTACTTCACTTAGTCCGTTGCTTCCATGGCGATCTACTCCTCTCTGCAGTCAAATATAATCTGCAATTTGTTTCAATGCTCTGCTGAATTTGAATTTCAGAATTGGTGTAAAATGAGCAGTTGCTACCGTTAAGCATGTTTAACACTAATAACCAGGCATGAATCACTGTGCAATTGGCAATTACTTTATCGATACTCTATGAATACCACAATAAAATGATCTCCTTGTCTTCAGATTATCCATGCCAATATTCCTCAATATTCCCTTTGTTTTTTAAAACCAATTTCCTCACTAACACGGAATTTTAAAAAAACAGTATATACATTCCTTTAGGCATCTAGAAGCAATGTCATGCAACTTATCCTCGATATCCAAAGAGATTGTGTACTGTACTATTATCTACAATGCATTTGCTTCAGAAACAATCTAAAGGACAATATACACTTGCAATATACACCACTGAGTAATATTTCCATTGCAAAATATAACTTGAGAAATAGAAACAGCATTTATTTTAGGGCAACAGTTCATATCATATATATACAGCCGAAAACAGGCCTTTTCGGCCCTCCAAGTCCGTGCCGCCCAGCGATCCCCATACATTAACACTATCCTACACCCACTAGGGACAATTTTTACATTTACCCAGCCAATTAACCTACATACCTGTACGTCTTTGGAGGTATCCAAGAATAATTGTTATCCAAATGATAGAAAACATAGAAAATAGGTGCAGGAGTAGGCCATTCGGCCCTTCGAGCCTGCACCGCCATTCAATATGATCATGGCTGATCATCCAACTCAGTATCCCGTACCTGCCTTCTCTCCATACCCCCTGATCCCTTTAGCCACAAGGGCCACATCTAACTCCCTCTTAAATATAGCCAATGAACTGGCCTCAACTACCTTCTGTGACTGAGAATTCCACAGATTCACTACTCTCTGCGTGAAAAAAAAGTTCTCATCTCGGTCCTAAAAGACTTCCCCCTTATCCTTAAACTGTGACCCCTTGTTCTGGACTTCCCCAACATCGGGAACAATCTTCCTGCATCTAGCTCTGTTTACTCAGAGATGGGTTACTTGCTACACCTTTTCTTCTTATAGTTGACATCAGCAAAGCAAAATGCTCATCGAGAGAGAGCTGTTGAGTGTTTGGTTTAGTTTAGTTTAGTTTACTCTTGTCACATGCACTGAGGAACAGTGAAAAGGTTCCAGGTGTGGTCTCTTATATATCAGCGAGAGGCCAAGCATAGACTGGGCGATGGTTTCGCTGAACACCTTCGCTTAGTCCGCCTTGGCCCACTTGATCTCCCGGTTACCAAATCACTTTAACTCCTCTTCCCATTCCCACACTGACCTTCCTGGCCTGGGCCTCCTCCATTGTCGGAGTGAGACCAAACACAAATGGGAAGAGCAGCACCTCATATTTTGCTTGGGCAGCTTACAACCGAGCAGTCTGGATTTTAATTTCTCTGACTTCATGTAACCTTTGCATCCCCTCTCTCTCTGTCCCTCCCCCACCCTAATTGTCGTACTAGTTTCACTGTTGCCCTGTTGAATTTCACTTTTTGTATAACTCATTATCACCCAGCCCACAGCCAACAATGGACCATTGTGGACTCCACCTTTCCTTGATCATCGTTACTTCTTGCATTCATTCATTTATTCAGTATCTCTCTATATCACTGTCTATATCTCTAATTTCCTGTTCCCTTGACTCTCAGTCCGAAGAAATGTCTCGACCCGAAATGTTACCCATTCCTTTTGTCCAGCAACATTTAGTGCAAGATATTGCCATGTAAGTGTTGGCTATTGTTCACAGATGCACCAGGAAGCCACTTTGAGGAGCTCACAAAAAAAACGTTAACATTGGCACAAATCCATGCAGTGATGAAAGTCTAACATGGCACACCTTGAAGTGTTCAAAACTTAAATAAGAATCAGTGGAATCTCTCTGTTCTTTGATAATATATAAGCACACACTAACCAGCGGGAGATCAATTAGCAAAGCTTTCACAAAAGAGCTATAAATGCACCTTTTTTGAGTGCTTTATTTTTAGTTGCTTACTTAATGCAATTCATCTAAAAAAAAATCAGGATCTTAACAATTGTGTTAAATAGCTGGTTAATTTTTAGCAATTTTTCACCTATTTATTCTAACGAGATGACAAGAGATAATATAAAAGAAACGGGTTTTAATTACAATAGATATGAAGGTGCTACTAGCACTGTGGAGAAAAACATGAAGCCCCTTTTGTGTTGGAGAGAGAGTGTTTCTGTTTAGAAGGAGACGAGCATTTACATCATAAAGGTCACCTGCTTTCCCTTCAGGGAGACAGAGAAAACAATGTGATCTTCGTAACAGTCTTAACCATCCCCATGGCAATCGTGTCAGCACTGCACTCATCCAAAGGCAACATAACGGGATTTTATTTTTTAATCCTTATTATATAAGTTTGAAGCCGTTTGCAAGTCTGGTCTTTGACGCTGCGGAAAATATCCAAAGAGGTAAGTTTGTTTGTTTTTTGGCAATTTCGTTTAAAACAAATGAAACGCATAGTTTGTCTGAAACGAATTTTAATTTTGTGAATAAAGCTTGTAAATTCTTCACACATTCAAAGTTCTAAGACTCCGACCAAAACATGGCAAACTTGTATCATTTCACAAAAGGAGAAATAGATAAATCACAATTTACTCAAATTATTTTTGATAATTTAGTTATATGTCCTGTATATGAGGGCTGTATAAGAGGTCAGGCAGCATCTCTGGAGAACATGGATAGGCAACATTTCGGGTCAAGACCCTTTTGAAGATCTCCTATCCATGTCGCCTACCCAGTTCTCCAGAGAATTTGCCCGACCTGCTGAGTTGCTCTAGCACTTTAGTTTAGAGATACAGCACGGAAACAGGCACTTCGGCCCATGGACTCCACGCCGATCAGCGAGAGAGAGCTAGATAGAGCTCTTAAGGATAGCGGAGTCAAGGGGTACGGGGAGAAGGCAGGAACAGGGTACTGATTGAGAATGATCAGCCATGATCACATTGAATGGTGGTGCTGGCTCGAAGGGCCGAATGGCCTCCTTCTGCACCTATTGTCTATTGTCCATACACGACCCTATACACACCAGGTAAAATTTATATTTATACTAAGCCAATTAACCTACAAACCTTTACGTCTTTGTAGTGTAGGAGGAAACTGGAGATCCCGGAGAAATCCCATGCAGGTCACGGGGAGAACGTAGAAACTCCGTCCAGACAGCACCTGTTAGTCAGGATCGAAACCGGGACTCTGGCGCTGTGAGGCACCAACACTACTACTGCACCATTGTGGTGTCACGACACTTATGCTGTTATAAGATGCACAATAATGTTCCTTCTACACCAGCTCAACATTGTATCACACCCTCTCTTGCATTAAGCTCAGTAGATACCTATTGGTGCTTTTTTTTTTGTTCCATTTCTCACAATGGATGATATTACAAATTTAACATAAATATAAAAGGAAAAAAAAAGTGATCTTGCTGATGAAGAACAGAAATGAGATCCCTGAAAGCACACCTCGCTTAAGTCCCTTACAATCAATGAACTTCCATCAGCCAAGCCTCAAGGTATAATGATGATCTGGATGGTTTTAGGTTCTATTCTCAGCATGTTGACTTGTTGGCAACTGGAGCGGCAGTAAAATTAGTGCATGTTCCACTCCTGGTTGGGTGAAGCTGCAAGTGCCTGCCAACACTTATTATTGTGACATGTATATGAATGGAAAAGTTACCGGAAGATAATTAGCATCTGTGGAACTGTACTCCAGCTCCCCGTCAACATCTTCAGAAGGCAGACGGACCAACAGATAAGCAAATGTTAAAATAAATATCGTCAAACTGAATGAGGTAATCACCACCTTTGTGCATAACAAGGTCCAATTCAGTGGTGCATCTATTAAAAAAAGATTGGCAAGTTTTGAAACTAATTGTATCATGGCTCTGAACCTACCAACCATCTGGTGGTGTCACACTGATTTATAAGAATGCTTGAATGTTGCTAATAATATCGCAATCCCTGGGACAACTGCCAAAGTTGTTATCTCTACTTCAGTGAAATGGAGTGGCAATGAAACCCGATGTTTTATTAACCTGGATCTTTATGGGGCAGTGGCTAAGGTCATCCAAGGGCCAGAATTGTACCACACTATACCCTTTATCCTGTGTCTGTCTGTACACTGTGGAAGGCTTGATTGTAAACCGTGTATAGCTTTCGCTGACTGATAGCACTAAACAAAAAGCTTTTTCACTGTGCCTCAGTACACAATAATAAACTAAACTTAACTAAACCGAACCAGGATGGAAAAAAAGGCTCGTCAGCTCAATGAGGAAAACCTGCCACGGTGCGTCCAAACAAAATATCTTTATAATTAAGTCCACATTTGGGCGGCAAGGTGGTGCAGCGGTAGAGTTGCTGCCTTACAGCGCTTGCAGCACCGGAGACCCGGGTTCGATATCGACCACGGGCGGTGTCTGTACAGAGTTTGTACGTTCTCCCCGTGACCGGGTGGATTTTCTCCGCGATCTTCGGTTTCCTCCCACACTCCAAAGACTTACAGGTATGTAGGTTAAATTGGCTTGTTGTATGTGTAAATTGTCCCTAGTGTGTGTAGGATAGTGTTAACGTGTGTGGGGATCACTGGTCGGCACGGACACGGTGGGCCAAAGGGCCTGTTTCCGCACTGCATTTCTAAACTAAAGATGGTTCTA
The DNA here is from genome assembly GCF_053455715.1 of Rhinoraja longicauda. Taxonomy (NCBI): domain Eukaryota; kingdom Metazoa; phylum Chordata; class Chondrichthyes; order Rajiformes; family Arhynchobatidae; genus Rhinoraja; species Rhinoraja longicauda. Next base: position 39,099,801 of record NC_135967.1, on the reverse strand, counting down.
CCTGAAGTCAGCAAATAAAGAAGCATTAAAATACATGACTACTCTGGGGCTGGAACCTCTACCCTGAAGGCTGAAACAATGCTGGGACCTTACTTGTGGTACCTGCAGAAGTGGAGATCCTAGTGATGGAGTCAGGCTGACTGCACAAACTGCGACCACTGGCCAAGGAGTGCAGGGAGTGGATGAGAAAGTGGAATAACATACAGTAAAACTAATGTCATAAGGTTATGAGGTCAAAAGTGATGGGAGTAGAATTAGGCCGTTTGGTCCATCAAAATTAGTCCGCCATTCAATCATGGCTGATGTATCTCTCTCTCCGTAACCCATTCTCCTGCCTTCTCCCCATAACCTCTGACAACTGTACTAATCAAAAATCTATCTCCCTCTGCCTTAGAAATATCCACTGACTTGGCCTCTACTGCCTTCTGTGGCAATGAATTCCACAGATTCACCACCCTCTGGCTAAAGAAATCTCTCCTCATCTCCTTCCTGAAGTCAACAGATGATCGATGGTCAGCGTGGACTCGGTGGGCTGCAGGGCTTGTTTCCACGTTATATCTTTCACTCATTTGATCTTGTTGAATGGTGGACCAGAATCAATGAGCAGAGAGGCCCACTTTCCCACATTCTCAATTTCTTTAAACAAATAAAGGAGGACTGATTAAAAGTTACAGTGTAGGAAAGAAAACTGCAGATGCTGGTTGAAATCGAAGGTAGACACAAAATGCTGGAGTAACTCAGTGGGTCAGGCAGCATCTCAGTGAGGAATGGGTGACGTTTCGGGTCGAGGGAACCTTCCTCAAAAGGTGAAGTATAGTGAAATTGGGCAGAATTTCAACGTTGTAAGCTTTCATTCATTTTCCAAAATCTTGTGAAATTTTGATGACTAAAGAAATACAAATGTGCCACAAGACGACCCATGGCTAGTTAAATAAACAAAAAAAGAGAAAATAAGACATTCTGACGAAAGTGAAAACACCAGAATTAATTTTCCTCATTAATCCAGATTCTAGGAGAAGTTGGCATTTATTGTTCTGGGTGTATTTGCAAAAGTACAACACCACAAGAAATGCAAAATGCACATGTTAGTGTTTGGGCGAGAGAGTTAACAGTAGGGATAGAATTTATATCAATGAAAGAGAAAAAGAAATGGTGGGATACACTGACTAAAGGGAATCAAAAATATTTGCATGGTTGAACAAATGTTTTCAATGGTTTACAAAATTGCTCCTGGTTTGTGGAAGCTGATGAAGAAAGAAGGTGCAGAGGGTAGTCATCTTAAAAATGAGTATCATGAGAATTACATAACAAAGGCTGCATTTTCATATATTATTTCAAATTTTTAAAAAGCGTACAGTGAGACTGTAATTATTTCATTACAAATTTGCTCAATATTACATGGTAGAAAATGCTAGTGTAAGGTGCTAACCCGATCCTGAGGAAAGGAACCTGAGAATATTAACATTAATACCACAATTACAGGAATAAATCCCGATGTTGGGGGAGTCCAGAACCAGGGGTCACAGCTTTAGAGTAAGGGGTAGGCCATTTAGGATTGAGATGAGGAAAAACTTTTTCACACAGAGAGTTGTGAATCTGTGGAATTCTCTGCCACAGAAGGCAGTGGAGGCCAATTCACTGGATGTTTTAAAAAGAGTTAGATTTAGCTCTTCGGGTTAACGGAATCAAGGGACGGGAAGAAAGCAGGAACAGGGTACTGATTCTGGATGATCAGCCATGATCATTTTGAATGGCGGTGCTGGCTCGAAGGGCCGAATGGCCTACTCCTGCAGCCTATTTTCTATGTTTCTATGATTCCATGTTTCTATGGGTAAGACCTACCTCCCAGTCAAGGACTGAAGCTTGCCACTGTGCCATCTTGTCAATATTTTCCAACCTTCTTTTGCGCTCATTGATTTGTTGAGTCACGTTCCTCATGACTGCCAAGGCTGCAGCAACATATCTGTAGTCACTGGAACAGAATAGAAAAATGACATGGATAACTCCTGCTGAAACCAAATGGCAAAAAGAACCAGGCACAAGGAACTGCAATATGCTGGTTTGGATTCTGTGGAAACATCTTGACTCTAAACATCTCTTATCCTTGTTCTCCAGAGATGCTGCCTGATCCGCTGGGTTACTCCAGCACTTCATGTCTTTTTTGGGGCAAAATTATCAGATGGAAAGTGCAGAGACCTTTTAGTAAATGGAGCCATTATCATGAGCTGGGATTTCCTACTGGATAGGATTGGGAAGGAGATTCGGCAGTGAGAGGGCTGGCAGTCATAGACTGGATTGAGGCTTGGAAGAGAGTTGCAGAGCAGCTAAGTGCAGGGCAGCACGGTGGCATGGCTGGAAGAACTGCTGCCTCATTTCGCCAGGGACACGGGTTCGATCCTGACCTCAGGTGCTGTCCGAGTGGAGTTTACATGTTCTCCCTGTGGCCGCGTGGGTTTCCTGCAGTGCTCTAGTTTCCATCCACATCGCAGAGACGTGCGGTTTTGTAAGTTGATGGAGGGATGGAGGTGGTGGAGGTGGCAGTGGAGGAGGTGTAAGGGGAGGTGGAGGTGGGGGTGGAGGTGGAGTTGGGGGTGGGGGTGGGGTAGGTAGAGATGGGGGTGGACATGGACGTGGAGGTGGGGATGGGGTGGAGGTGTAAGGGGAGGTGGAGGTGGTGGAAGTGTAAGGGGAGGTGGAGGTGGAGGTGGGGGTGTAGGTGGAGGTGCGGGTGGAGGTGGAGGTGGGGGTGTAGGTGGAGGTGGGGGTGGAGGTGGGGTTGGAGGTAGAGGTGGGGGTGGAGGTGGCAGTGGAGGAGATGTAAGGGGAGGTGGAGATGGGGGTGGAGGTGGTGGGGATGGGGATGGAGGTAGAGGTGGGGATGAAGGTGGTGGAGGTGTAAGGGGAGGTGGCAGTGGAGGAGGTGTAAGGGGAGGTGGAGGTGGACGTGGTTGGAGGTGGTGGAGGTGGTTGGGGGTGGAGGTGGAGGAGGTGTAAGGGGAGGTGGAGGTGGAGGTGCAGGTGGAGGGATCAGCAATCAGGTAGAGGACATGCTTGATAAATATTGGGATCTACATTACTGGGCCAGGGTCATGTTGGAGGGAATTCAGTGTCTGGAGGTTATCAAGGTGTTGGGGCTGAAAAGGAGGAGATCAGTGGATGTGGATATTGAGTGTGTGCATGGGGCAATGGTGATGGTCTCCATTGATAGGGAAACGTCAAAAGGGGTACAAAATTCCTAGTTGGCAAGGGAATAACAACAATGGTCACTACTAAGACATACAGTCTCATTTTCCACACGATAAGGGGCGGCAGATCGGTGAAGCAGTAGGGTTGCTGCCTTGCAGCGCCAGAGACCCAGGTTTGATCCTGACTACGGGTGCTGTCTGTGTGGAGTTTCTCTCTGGAGAAAGGGAATAGGCGGCGTTTCTTATTGGAATAGGCCAAGGCAGTCCTTTGGGATTATGGATGGCTTCCTTCAGCTCTGGTTCTGTGGATTCTGAGTGAGCTGATGAGACTAATGTGGGACTCGCAGACTCTACTTCAGGTGACGCAGAAGGTACTAGATGAGGTGGGCGGGTGATTTGGGAGGTGGTGCACTCCTTGCACATAACGCCTGCTCCCAACACATAGAGAGGTTCTCAATGCCAACCCAAAGCCACCTAGACTGAGTCACTCGTAAGTCTATACGTGATAGGAGCAGAATTAGGCCATTCAGCCCATCAAGTCTACTCTGCCGTTCAATCATGGCTGATCTATCTCTCCCTCCTAACCCCATTCTCCTGCCTTCTCCACATAACCTGTGACACCCGTACTAATCAAGAATCTATCTATCTCTATCTTAACAATATCCATTGACGGCCTCCACGGCCTTCTGTGGCAATGGATTCCACAGATTCACCACCCTCTGATGAAAGAAATTCCTCCTCATGTCCTTCCTAAAGGAATGTCCTTTTCATCTGACGCTAAAGGCTAGTCTGAGTCAGAGGTCCTAGACTCCCCCACTTGTGGAAACATCCTGCACCTATTGTCTATTGTCTATTATCCTCTCCATATCCATTCTACCCAGGGCTCAATGGATTGTATTTAATGAAATGGATTCTGCTTCATTCTTTCCCAAGAGCTGTAAGGACAATTTAGGGGCCTCATGTTAAGAACAGTTACCACAGCACAGACTACAATTGAACCTGGTGTAAGCATTATGCAGCATGTACCTTAACAGTGAACTGGATAACACACAACTGAATGGACCATTGGGAAATATCATCAGCCTACTTTAACAGGCCAACTAAAACTAAGAATTAGTTATATGTGGACAATGGAAATGATCTCATATTTTATCCTTACGTGACACTTTGTGCAAAGCGAAAGGCTTGTGTGGTGCCCTGAATAATTTTTGTGAATTAAAAATGAAGAAATATGCATTTCACAAAACTGCAGGTATCATTAATTAACAGAAAATAACTGCACTGAGAGATAAATAACACCTAGATCTTTGTTGTTATCTTTTCACTGAGCTGATATTTCCCTCAGGGACATTTGTCTATTTCAGATTCAGAATCTTTGCTTATTAAATTCTTGATGATTTTTTTGTTGTCTGAGTTGGTGTTTCAATCAGGACGACAAAAATAATCTTCATGCAACGCTGAGCGTCACTCCTTCACGATAACCAGACATGCTTCTCGATATCTTTGTCTCAACACTTCACCCACACACAGTTTTCAATAAAAATGTCTTCTGCTCTAAACCTCAGTGTTGTGTTACGGTAGCTTAAAGTTTCTTGTCGGGAACAATGAAGCACCCTTCTGTCAAATAATATTTTGATGTTAATTATGTGCTTGTCTCATCTGGTGAGGGATATCAGCTGAAATGCTCATTGTTATGGGCAAGCCTGCCCCAGTTCACATCAAGTAAAGCAGGTCCAATTTCAGCGCATATCAAGCATAATTTACATGCAATAAAATTATGTCTACTTTACGCAACATTTGCAAGAATAGGGCGGCACGGTGGCGCAGCGGTAGAGTTGCTGCCTTACAGCACTTGCAGCGCCAGGGACCCGGTTTCGATCCTGATGACGGGTGCTGTCTGTGTGGAGTTTGAACGTTCTCCCTGTGACCGCGTGGGTTTTCTCTGAGATCGTCCATTTCCTCCCAGACTCCAAAGACGTCCAGGTTTGTCGGTTAATTGGCTTGGTATAATTGTAAATTGCCCCGAGTGTGTGTAGGATAGTATAAGTGTGTAGGGATCGCTGACTCGGTGGGCCAACTGCCCTGTTTCCGCGCTGTATCTCTAAACTAAACTAAACTAAACATTTTGCAGAAGTGTAATCTTTTATCCTGAATTGATTTCTGAGAGGTTACCAAATCAAGAGTAACTTTGTGCTGTGACCTCTTATTTTGTGCGAGACAATCATACTGATTGATTGTGTGGGAAGGAACTGCAGGTGCTGGTTTAAATCGAAGACAGACACAAAAGGCTGGAGTAACTCAGTGGTACAGGCAGCATCTCTGGAGAGAAGGGATGGGTGACGTTTCGGATCGAGACCCTTCTTCAGACTGACTGATTGATTGGTCGATTGTACATGCTCTTCGGCCCATCAAGGTCACGCCAACCTTCTGTTCATACTAGTTCTATGTCATCTCAATTTCCCACCCACTCACCACACGCTCGGGGCAATTTATAGTTTTCTAATTCCAAGATGGCGCCCAAGCCAAACGACACTCTGCTTGTTGGACCCAGAAGTGGATTTGCAATCACTAATTACAATCATTCCACCTTTTTAAACCACTACTTCAACAGCAAATTTTGGACCAAGCGTTATTCCCTTTATCATGTATCTGTGTAGTGTGGACGGCTCAACTATAATTAGATAAGGTCTTTCCGCTGATGCAACAAAAAGCTTTTCGCTTTACCTCGCTCGGTACACGTGACAATAAACTAAACTCAAACTAACTAAACTCATTTAACTTACAAATCCGCAAGTCACTAGGATGTGAGAGGAAACTGGAGCTCCTGGAGAAGATCCACGCAGTCACAGGAAGAGGGTGCAATCTCCATACTAACAGCACCCGTGGTCAGGATCGAACCCGGGTCTCTGGCGCTGTAAGGCAGCAACTCCACCGCAAGTTGCTATTCTTTGGTTTAGATATTCGACAGGGCACATTCTCAAGTTGGCTTGTGTGTCTCTGATTCCCATATTGGACGCTCTTCAAACTGCGGCATCCTGCTTGTGGAATATTGTTGCCTGACCCAGCATTTTGTGTCTATTTTCGGACTGTCTGGGCAACTGAGCCCTTCCAGCATTCAAACAGTTGTAAGAAGACAATCTTTATTTCCACCACTCCCCACCAGCAGCAACCATGGGTCAAAAGGACGCCAACTGTTGGAGAAACTCAGAGGGTCAGGCAGCACATCTGGAGTTGGTAAAGTTTTAGGCCGATAGCCTTGACTTTAGCTTACTTTAGAGATACAGCACGGAAACTGGTCCTTCTGCCCACGGAGTCCACGCCAACCAGCAATCCCTGCACAATAACACTATCCTAATCCTAAATTTACAATTTACAGAAGCCAAATTAACCTACAAACCCGCACGTCTTTGGAGCGTGGGAGGAAACCGGAGCACCCGGAGAAAAACCCCGCGGTCACGGGGGGAACGTACAAACTCCGTACGGACAGTACCCTTAGTCAGATCGCACCTGGGTCTCTGGCGCTGCAAGGGAGCAACTCTGCCGCTGCGCCTCCGTGCCGCCCCTCTTTGTTTAGCGGTCCTCTCTCTTTGACCTTGATGAAATCCTGCTCTATTGGTTATGGCCCTTCACAGTGACTGCTGAACATGACAAACTAATGCTGGCAAACAGGAAGCAGACAAGTGCCATAGTGAGGCCCACCGGAAATTGGAGGAACAGCACCTCATATTTCGCCTGGGCAGTTTGCAGCCCAGTGGTATGAACGTCGACTTCTCCAACTTTAGATAGTCCCTCTGTCCCTCCCTTCCCCTCCCCTTCCCAGATCTCCCTCTATCTTCCTGTCTCCACCTATATCCTTCCTTTGTCCCGCCCCCCCTGACATCAGTCTGAAGAAGGGTCTCGACCCGAAACGTCACCCATTCCTTCTCTCCCGAGATGCTGCCTGACCTGCTGAGTTACTCCAGCATTTTGTGAATAGAAGGAAGCAGACAACTCTGACTAACAAAGGATTCTTATATACACAAACAAGACGATGCAGGGAGAGGGAAAATGCACACAGAAGTCTTAGGTATACTATTTTTATTTGGAAGTCCTGTTGTTTGTCAATTTTCAGTATTTGATCATTCTCAGTCGAGGACGGAACACACTTTAAATGCTAAATGTTGATCCCTTGTCCAGCTTAAAATGCAACCAAGCATATTCAGACCAAAAATAGTTTGGACGTTTACAAAGCTTCATTGAAAATTGATGAGAATTGAATATTGACAGCTCAGATCACTCGAGATATTTAGCCATTATCTTTCAAGTCAAAATGACAGCTAATGCATTAACTCGACTGCTGTGGTTTAAAATGAGCAGCTGGAGCTGCAATCTGAAAACCACTTGTATTTTTGTCGCCTATAGAAGGTTTCCGACCCAAAGCGTCAACAATTCCTTTTCTCCAGAGATGCTGCCCGACCCGCTGAGTTAATCCAGCATTTTGTGTCTATCTACCACTTGTACACAATGCAATGCAAGGACCTCGTTTATGAATCAGAATATTTGCTATAAGTGCAATTCATAGCTAAAAGATCATGTTCATAAGTGATAGGAGCGGAATTAGGCCATTCGGCCCATCAAGTCTACTCCGCCATTCACTCATGGCTGACCTATCTTTCCCTCTTAACCGGCACGGTGGCGCAGCAGTAGAGTTGCTGCCTTACAGCGAATGCAGCGCCGGAGACTCAGGTTCGATCCTGACTACGGGCGCCGTCTGTACGGAGTTTGTATGTTCTCCCCGTGACCTGCATGGGTTTTCTCCGAGATCTTCGGTTTCCTCCCACACTCCAAAGACGTACAGGTATGTGGGTTAATTGACTGGGTAAATGTAAAAATTGTCCCTAGTGTGTGTAGGACAGTGTTAATGTGCGGGGATCGCTGGGCGGCGTGGACCCGGTGGGCCGAAGGGCCTGTTTCCGCGCTGTATCTCTAAATCTAAAAAAAAACATTCTCCTGCTTTCTTCCCATAATCCCTGACACAATGTCAAAAGTTTTAAACTGGAATAAATGGCCATGATCTAAACAAATGACCATAGGTTCAAAATTGTGCGCAAAATAAACTTAACAAACTGGAATACAGGCTGGCAAACCGCTTAGACAAAAATGCTAACTGGTCATTTTTTTTCTGCTTGATTTTTAAAGTCATCAACCTTATCCAGATTACAGAAAAACACAAACACTTAGCCTAATTTTAAATTGACATTTGCAATCACGAATGCAACAAAACTCATTGACTTCCTATTAACAACCACTAACATCACTTGAGGTGGTCCCTTCAAAACTCAGAATAATGAACAAAGCCTCAAAAGATCATCAGTTTTCCAATTGAGGACACATTGAGTATAAACAAGGAAATGCAGATGCTGGTTTACACAAAAGAACACAAAGTGCTGGAGTAACTCAGTGGTTCAGGCGGCATCTCTGGAGAACATGGATAGCTGACGTTTCGGGTCAGGACACTTTATTTTACCATAGTCGGGATCAAACCCAGGTCTTTGGCACTGTAAGGCAGCAACTCTGCCACTGTGCCACACTAGGGACACTTTTACAGAAGACAAATGATCTACAAACGTGCATGTCTTAGGAATGTGGGAGGAAACCAGAGCAACCGGAGAAAACCCACGTGGACCCAGAGAGAACGTACAAACTCCATACAGACCGTACCCATAGTCAGGATCCAACTGGGGTCTTTGGCGCCGTAAGGTAACAACTCTACCGCTGTGATGCCCCTTGTATTATGTTTGACATGGGCATTGTGGGCCAAAGGGCCTGTTCCTGTGCTGTTCTTTTCTATATATAGACACAAAATGCTGGAGTAACTCAATGGGCCAGGCAGCATCTCTGGAGAAAGGAGATGGATGATGTTTCGGGATGGGACCCTTCTTCAGACAAGACCCGAAACATCACCCATCCTTTCTCTCCAGAGATGCTGCCTGAGATGCTGAGTTACTCCAGCACTTTGTGTTTATCTTTGGTATAAACAAGCATCTGCAGTTCTTTGTCTCTGCATTCTCTGCTTTTCTATGTATTCTCAAATATCCACACCCTGATCTCTCCCTTCCTTAACCAATCTCCTTTCCATTGACTCCATCTACACCTCACACTGCCTCGCAAGACCATCAGCATAATCAAAGATGAGTCTCACCCCAGTCACTCTCTCTTCTCCCCTCTCCCATCAGGCAAGAGGTATAGTAGAAGTGTGAAAAAGCACACCTCCAGATTCAGGGACAGTTTCATCCCAGCTATTATCAGGCAACTGAACCATCCTATCACCAACTACAGAGCAGTCCTGAGCTACCATCTACCTCATTGGAGATCCTCGGACTATCCTTGTTCGGACTTATATCTTGCACTAAATGTTATTCACGTTATTCTCCTTATCATGTATCTGCACACTGTGAATGGCTCGATTGTAATCATGTGTTGTCTTTCCGTTGACTGGTTAGCACACAACAAACACTTTTCACTGTACCTCGATACATGTGATAATAAACTAACTAAACTAAACTGAAAAGGTCTAGGAAAGAACTGCAGTTGCTGGCTTACACCGAAGATAGACACAAAATACTGGAGTAACTCAGTAGGTCGGGCGGCATCTCTGGAGAAGAGGAATAGGTGACGTTTCAGGTCGAGACCCTTCTTCAGACAGTCATAGAGTCATACAGTGTGGAAACAGGCCCTTTGGCCCAACGTCCACACCGACAAACATGTCCCATCTACACTAGTCCCAACTTGACCCATATCCTTCTAAACCTGTCCTGTCCATGTACCTGTCCAAATGTTTCTTAAACATTGTGATATTACCTGCTTCAAACTACCTCCTCCAGCAACTCATTCCATAATCCCACCACCCTATGTGTGAAAAAAGTTAACCCGTTAGGTTCCTATCAAATTCCCCCCACCCCCCTCACATTAAAAGTCAGGGGAGAGGGATCGAGGGATGAACTAAAAAGGCATTGAGTGTAGAACCTTTGTCTCCCAGTCCTTACCTGTGTTCCAGTGCAGTGTACTTGAGTAATTCCGCAAGCTGTAGCGGATACTTGCAGATCTTCTGCACGGGAGTGAGGAGGAAACCGTCGATGGCAATGTCGATCATTTGCTGCAGGAGACGGCAGGCCTCGAAGAAATGCTGATACCTGCCATCCTTCATCAGCTTGGAGAGCTCCATGCATGCGTCAAGGTGATTATTACAGTACTCTGAGTAAATCCAAAATCCATCTTGCTGTAAGTGAATACAACAAATATAGATGAGACGCACAGAAAAAGGCAGAGCATCAGATTTATGAGCTGACAGAATAATACTTTAGGAGCAGGCCACGGATGACTGGACTGCCATCGGAATAAATCAAACAATAAATTGATCCTTTTATTTCTAATCTGCAACCGACACTTGGTAAAACTTAAAGTATCTCCCTACTCCTCTGTTGGTATTTTTATTTTAGTTTAGTTTAGAGATACAGCCCCTTCGGCCTACCGAGTCCTCACAGACCAACGATCCCCACACATCAGCACTACCCTACACACACTAGGGACAATTATTACATTTACTCCAAGCCAGTTAACCTACAAACCTGTACATTTCTCGAGTGTGGGAGGAAACCAAAGATCTCAGAGAAAACCCACGCAGGTCACGGGGAGAACGTATAAACTCCGAAAACAGACATGCAGCCGTAGTCAGGATCGAACGCGGGTCACTGGTGCTGTAAGGCAGTAGCTCTACCACTGCACCACCAATATGATGGTGTTAACCAAGAATCAGTGGCTGCACCGTTGCTTCAACAGGTTGTAGGTTTAAGTCCAACTCTCAGGAGATCAGCATAAAGGCCAGGCTGACAAATCCCATTCATGGCCTTGAGAATGCTGCACAGTCAAGACGTTCACTTTAGAATGAGATGCCAAACCAAGGCTCTTTCTGGTGGATGAAGGAGGCCCCACAGCATTATGTGGAGTGGAGTTGAAGTTCTTCTCATGCAAGATCATGAGAGGAATAGATCGGGTAGACACACACAGTCTCTTGTTCGGAGTAGGGCAATCAAGAACCACAGGCTTAAGGTGAGGGGAGAAAGATTTAATAGGAACCCGAGTGGTAACTTTTTCACACAGAGAGTGGGAGGTGTATGGAACGAGCTGCTGGTGGAAGTAGTTGAGGCAGGTACTATTGCAATGCTGAAGAAACATTTTGACAGGTATATGGATAGGATAGGTTTAGAGGGATATGGGCCAAACGCAGGCAGGTGGGACCCGAAACATCACCCATTCCTTCTCTCCAGAGATGCTGCCTCTCCCGCTGAGTTACTCCAGCAGTTTGTGTCTACCTGTAGATGGGACATATTGGTTGGTATGGGCAGGTTGGGCTGAAGGGCCTGTTTCCACGCTGTATGACTCTATGTTCCTCCCAATACTTATTTATAACCATTATCACAACACCAAATAATGGAGTCATGGTCACCAAGCTCTTTCTCGGACATAAAACAAACTGCTGGAGGAACTTGGTCAGGCAGCATCTACAGAGGAAATGGGCGATGTTTCACACCAAGGACCCTTCTTCAGACTGAGGAGTAGGGAGAAGAAAACCTGGAAAGAAGAGATGGGAGTGGAGCACAATCTGGTAAGTGACAGAAGAAGAATCAAAGTGCTGGAGTAACTCAGTTGGTCAGGCAGCATGTCCTGAATTACTCTAGCAATATACTACATTGTCAATAATTCGATATCTTTCTTATTTGAAACAGCAGAATAATGTTAAGGAAGAAACTAAGTTGGTACAATAATGTCGTTGATGTTGCATCGATAAAGCAATAATGTTAAAAAAAAATTAAATATACTTTGGGCTGAATTTGTGATGTGTAATATTTCGAATGAGTTTTGAGATGGCTTTATCGATCAAAAGGGTTACAATTTTCATTAATAAAAGCAGCCAGAGAATCATTTTACGCAATGACTATAAAATAAAGCATAGCACCATTTGAATACCTTTTGCAATATATTACACTGCGGTAATAGAACATGTCAAAGTAAAGGACAAGAACGATGACAGGAGGAAAATCCAAATGACAATGAAGTCTAACAGGATTATCACTTACATGCTCTAAGAAGCAAGGTCCAATTTCACTCATATGAGGATCCTCCTTGTTATACTGCTTCTCCAGGTCTCTGACAAAACTCATCTGAAATCTATAAATGTCTTCAATATTTCCAAAAATCACTTTCAGCTGTTCATCGCTAAACATGTCCCTGCGTTTCTTGCACTGTTTGAGGTACCCCTGAAACAAAACAGAAATAATTATGTGCTTGTGGAAAACTGGATTTGCATATTGTAGCAAATGAGATCAAAATAATGTTGGATTAGCAATAAATCACCCATTCTCCGTTCAGTCAATTCTCCTTCCACGCATGTACTTTTTTACGTACAAATTAACATCTGGATAACTAACAAGAGCAAGGAATCTCACGATAGGTACAGAACAGGGCACAGCAGTAGACCTGCTGCCTTACAGTGCCAGAGACTTGGGTTTGATCCTGCCTACGGGTGCTGTCTGTACGGAGTTTGTTCATTCTCCCTGTGACCGCATGGGTTTTCTCCGGATGCTCCGGTTTACTCCCACACTCCAGACATACAGGTTTGTAGGTTAATTAGCTTTGGAAAAAAATTGTAAATTGTCCCTAGTGTGTAGGGTAGCGTTAGTGTACGGGGATTGCTGGTGGGCGTGTACTCGTTGGGCCGAAGAGCCTGTTTCCGCTCTGTATCTCTAAAGTAAACCAAAGTAAGGAAATGGGTCTGCCTGGAGAATGGAAAATGTCACAATGAATCCTCATCCGTTCCTTTCCTGTCACTGCTGTACTATGTACGTTTCAGCAGGGGTACCGGATAGCATTTATTGCAATTCTTGAACCCTTAATTCCAGTCTTGTCTCCGCGCTGTATGTCTGAGGTAAAGTCTGAAAGACAGGTACATGGACTGGAATTGAACCCTTTGTTTCTTAATTCCAGTCTTGTTTCCACGCTGTATGTCTAAGGTAAAGTCTGAAAGACAGGTACATGGGTTTGGGGAGGATATGAGCCAAGCATGGGCAGGTAGTACTAGTGTAGATGGGGCAGCTTGGTAATAAAGAAACATGACCACTCTGAAGAATCGAATGATTTCCATCCCAGGATTTTAAAGTGAATCGGTGAGGACATTGCTGGGTTATAATTTGAGTAGCTAAAAGTTATCTCTATTCAGGTACCATTCCATTTGGTCTGAAGACATCACAACTACATAAGGATGTTGGGATAAGAGAACAAGACAATTATTGATGAATAACCCTAACTGCTATTGAAAAATATTGATAAAACCTTTACTGAAGGATGGAGCGACTAATCACGTTGAGAAAGTTCATTTGATCAACTCAATTTGAAGGTGATTTAGTACGGTCGGACTTTCTTGAGGACAATGAATTATTATTTTTTCAATTTCATAGAATCAGAGTTGTACAGCACAGAAACAGCCCATTCAGCCCACTATATCCATGCCAACCTTTTTGCCCGTCTACGCAAATCCCATTTGTCCGCATTAAGCATTATTCCCTTTATCGTGAATCTGTACATTGTGTTTGGTTCGACTATAATCACATATTGTCTTTTCGCTGCTTGGTTAGCAGGGAATGGAGAGACATTGATTATGTGCAGATTATAGAGTCATACAGAGTCATACGGTGATACAGCGTGGAAATGGGCCCTTCGCACCTGCCTGCATTTAGACCATATCCCTCTAAACATGTCCTATCCATCTTATCCATATCAAAGATGAGATTAGTTTATCTTGGCATTATGTTCATCACGAACACTGTGGGCTGAATGACCTTTTGCTGTGCTGTACTTTTCTATGCTCTGTGTTCTAATACACACTCAATAAGCAAAGGACATTGGAGAGGAGATAGAAAGCCAAATATTCAAGTATACCTTTGGTACAAGGCAAGCAACATTGTATGCAGTTTGGATGAATTATAGTAAAAATAATTATTAGTAGATGAAGCAATTAACAAGATGAATTCAATGTAGATAAAAGTGAAATAATTCATTTTGGATCAAAAAGTAATTGCACTTTCTAAAAAATATAATTGTAGATATCTTTTTCCTAAATTTGAACCTATTTGTGCACATTTCACTGCACAAATTGTGCATAAACGTAATTTTCTCTGGGTTAGATTTTGTTAGTGATCATTTCTGGGTCAGATCACATTGTCCAGGGTACTTGCTTGTGTGTTTGAAGGATACAAGATGGCGCTTGAAGGACGCAAGATGGTGGTTGAAGAATACAAGATGGCGCCGGAAACATAGCGACTCTTGTGTACTTCCTCAGAGCAATCTATTATTCATAAGTTCATAAAGTGATAGGAGAAGAATGAGGCCATTCGGCCCATCAACTCTACTCTGCCATTCAATGATAGCTGATCTATCTTTCCCTCTTAACCCCATTCTCCTGTCTTCTTTCCATAACCCCTGACACCCGTACTGATCAAGAATCTATCCATCTCTGCCTTAAAACTTTCCATTGACTTGGCCTCCACAGAATTCTACTATTCTTACACTCTTGTACTTAAGTACGATTGTGCCTTGTGTAGTAAGATTGTTACTAAACTGAATGCAAAAAAAAGAAATTTCACTATACATCGGTATAAATGACAATAAAGTACCATTGAACCATTAATCTACCTCCGTGCGATTGATATTTACCTGACAACAGGGCTGTAGTTAACTATTTCATGGGTTACGGCATTACCAATCCTCTGTGGGCCACCTATGGCGTTGACTCTGGTCTCAAAGTAAAACTGGGATCACATTGTGTGAAGTTTAAAATGAGAAGGCAATTAAAGTATTTGCACAGTGGCGTCAATATCTCTCATGTCACATCTCCCAGCCTTAGTATGCTGCTGTCTGTATTATGGAATTTAATTACTGAAGATCCCATCAGTGCACACAGATTTTATTTCCCAAATCAATCACAGGCTGCAAGCTCTGATCTCTGGCTCCGTGATAAGCCTGCACCTTGCTGATCGATGTAGGATTACATGAGAAGAATAATTGCTCTGGAGTCGGTCTGACCTTTGCGTTCAATTCTCTGGAGTAGAACTTGAATTAGAGGCAAAGGGCAACAAAATTAGCTTGGGCTAATCCCAACACATTTCAGAAAGTGGAAGAAAAATTCCCTTAAATATATATTTTTTGAGCTTGGGAACTAATCCGGGAATCTCTCGTGTGAGGAATGCTCACATTGTGTGCAATTTGGTCTCGAAACCCAAAAGAGGATATAAGTCCATAAGTTATACGAGTAGAATTAGGCCATTTGGCCCATCAAATCTAATCCACCATTCAATCAGGGCTGATCTATCTTTCCCTCTCAACCCCATTCTCCTGCCTTCTCCCCATAACTCCCGACACCCATACCAATCAAGAATCTACCAATCACCGCCTTTAAAATATACATTGACTTGGCCTTCACAGCTGTCTGCCGCAATGAATTTCACAGATCCACCGCACTCTGGCTAAAGACATTCCTCCTCACCTCCCTTCTAAAGGTACGTCCCTTTATTCTGAGGTTATGGCTTCTGGTCCTGGACTCTCCCTCAAGTGGAAACATCCTCTCCACATCCACTCTATCCAGGCCTTTCACTATGCTTGGTTTGGAGAGGGTTTAGCAAAGATTTATCAAACCAATTCCTGGGGTGACGGGTCTGTTACTTGAAGATCGAAAGAATAAGGTATACCTTTCATTATTTTGTGTTTCCGTGAATCAGCGATAATGTTGAAATATACAATAATTCTTCACTTAATGGGTATGTAGGTAGATATGGGAAAGACATTTCCTTTGGTCGAGGATTAGAAGGAGAAGGTCACTCTCAGAATACGGGGCGAGATTTTGGCGCCTAAATGAGGAGGCTTTTTTTTGCACTTGGAGAATTCTTTATTCTAGAGAGTTGGGAACGTCAGGCATTGATTGCATTCAAAACTAGGATCATAACACAAAGTGTTGGAGAAACAGCAGGTCAGGCAGCATCTGCGGAGGGAATGGATACGCAACGCTTTGGGTCAGGACCTTCTTCAGACTGATTGTAGTAGGGAGGAGAAAACTGGGAAAGAGGTGGGGAATGTCTCCCTTTTCAACAATACAATGAGAGCAATTCGCCGATTGAAAACTAATAGTTTAAGCCTCTGCAAGTTCCTCACTTGGTTCTTTAGTAGCCAGATCTGGTGATTTATCCATTTTGAGAAATGAAATGAAACTTGACGTTTCGGGTCAAGACCCTTCTTCGGAAAACCCGAAACGTCACCCATTCCTTCTCTCCAGAGATGCTGCCTGAGTTACTCCAGCATTCTGTGTCTACCTTCGATTTAAACCAGCAACTGCAGTTCTTTCCTACACATGAAATGAAACTTGCTCTTTACAATGTTTATCCCATCCCAAAAGCTTTTTTTAAAACCAAAATATTCCCTGGTGTCTTGAAATTTTATCAAGTGAGGAAGATATTTCAGCAACATTTTAGAGTAACAATAAATGCTTTCATCAGCTCAGTTTAATTCATTGTCACGTGTACCGAGGTACAGTGAAAAGTTTTTGTTGCTTGCTAACCAGTCAGCGGAAAAACTATACATGATTACAATCGAGCCATTTACAGTATATTGATGAACGAAGGTGTAGAAACGGGAAACCTCCCGTGTGATTTATGTTGTCCTTAAGATGGAATTTGGATTACCTCACAGATGTCCTTGAGATGCTTAATGTAGTGTCGTTCTGTGCTCATGATTTCGTTGATGACATTTGCTCTCATCTGGTCTCTGTTCTGGATACTTCTGCCAAGACACAGACAGTCGGAGTTTGGGCCCAGGTGTCCATTTTGAATTTCACTACTGGCTTCATTTACAGTGTCCTCCTGGTTCACCCAAAGCTGCCAGGAAAGAAAAGAGGCAGAACATGTATAATTGCCCCAATGCATTGTCATATATCGCTCCAGCTCTTATATTCTATGCCTTGACTGCTTAATTCAGTTTAGTTTTGTTTAGTGGAGAGATCTAATGCGGAAACAGGCCCTTCGGCCAACCGGGTCTGTGCCGACCAGCGATCCCCGCGCATTGCCCACACTAGGGACAAGTGTGCTATTCTGCACACACTAGGGACAAGTTCCAATTTTACCAAGCCATTTAACTTACAAACCTGTAAGTTTTTGGCATGTGGGAGGAAACCCACGCAGGTTATGGGGAGAACGTACAAACTTCGAACCGACATACACCCGTTGTCAGGATCGAACACGGGCATCTGGCGCTGTAAGACCTCAACATTACCGCTGTGCCACCATACGGCCCAATAGTATTGTCCAATAGTGTAAATCTGTGTCCCCTAGTCTAGGCACCATCGCCTTGTGGGAACAGGTTTTCCCTGTCAATGTTATCTAAAACTATTATAATTTTGTTCATGTATTTCAAATCTCCACAGAAATACCTTTGCTACAGAAGGAGAACAACCCCATCTTCTCCAACATAACATGCTGGCTAAAATCCCTCATCCCCAGAAATATTCTGCACATCTCCTTTCCCCTTCTCAAGGGTCTTAACATCCTTCCTAATCTCTGCAGACCAGAACAGAGCATATTTGTAGCATAACTCGGGCTTCATAAAGGTTCGCCAATCCCCCCTTGCTTTTGTACTCAATACCTTTATTTATGAAGCCGAAGATCCTTTGTGTTTTGCTATCTAATCTTTCAATATATCCTGTCAACTCTAAGGATCGGTGTACATACTGTAAAACCCGATCGCTCTCTTCTTTATTTTCTTTGGAAATATGCTTTTCGATCTACATTACCTTCCCCGTCCCTATCCAAAACCCTATGTCTGAAAAACGAGTGTTTACCACAACTCACTGCTGTCTTAGGAGATGCTAAACCAAACATCTGATTCCATGAGGTTCTGCTTTGTTAAGCAAACTTTGATGCCATGGCTTATCAAATGCTTTCTTAAAATCAATATTGACCACATCCATCGCATACTTTCCATGAATACTGTATTACTGGATCAAAAAGTTCATTTCACTAATCCAATACATTCATGCTGGATCTCCTCAATTGGTTTAAACCTCTCCGAGTGCTTATAATTTTTTTTTCACATTATTGTTCCTGACAAATTGCTCCACATTAATGTGGAACTGACATTATGTTAGCATAATTTCTTGAACAAGGTTATGAGATTATGAGATTCACCGGTTTCCAATTTAGTTTAGTTTAGAGACACAGCATGGAAACAAGCCCTTCGGCCCACTGAGTCCGTTCTGACCAGCAATCCCTGCACACTAACAATGTCCTGCCTACTAGGGAAAATTTACAATTATATCAAGACAATTATCCTACAAACCTGTACGTTTTTTGAATGTGGGAGGAAACAGGAGATCCCAGTGAAAACCCACGCAGGTCACGTGGAGTATGTACAAACTCCATACAGACAGCACCCATAGTCAGGATCGAACCTGGGTCTCTGCTGCTGTAAGGCAGCAACTCTCCTGCTGCTTCACCATGCTGCCCAATTTTTTGAGCAGAGTGCACGGTGGTAGAGTTGCTGGTTTACAGCGCCAGAGACCCAGGTTTGATCCTGACTATGGGTCCTTGTCTGCACAGTGTTTGTACGTACTCCCTGTGACCTTATGGGTTTCCTCTGGGTGCTCCAGTTTCCTCCCACGCTCCAAAGACACATAAGGTTGTAGGTTAATTGGCTTCAGTAAAATTGTAAATCGTCCCTAGTGTGTAGGATAGTGCTAATGTACGGGGTGATCGCTGGTCGACGCGGACTCGGTGGGCCGAAGGGACCGTTTCCGCACTGTATCTATAAAGTCTGATATCTAAAAGCAGCCGCCGTGGAGGGAATAAACAGACAACTCTTCTGTTTAGATTGTTCCCCCAGCAGATCCTGTCTGACCCACTGAGTTCCTCCAGCATTTTGTTTTTTGCTCAATTTAACAAGGAAACATGCATCCGCACAGCAGCAAATTATTTGTTTGTGTGTAAATCAAGAGGAGCAATAACTGGAATTAATACAGATAATTACCATTTTCCATTTCTCTTGTTACATCCAGGGACCAAATCCACAATTTTACATTCTATTTTTATTCAGCTCTGGTTTAATTTTAAGATGAGAGCATTTATAAAATAGCTTCTTGCAATCCAAAGATAACTTCATTGCAGCTACTATCAGTTATGGGCGGCATGGTGGCACAGCAGTAGAGTTGCTGCCTTACAGTGCCAGAGACCCGGGTTCCATCCTGACTACAGATGCTTACCTGTACGGATTTTGTACGTTCTCCCCATGACCTGCGTGGGTTTTACCCGAGATCTCCGGTTTCCTCCCACACTCCAAAGACGTACAGGTTTGTAGGTTAATTGTCTTGGTATACTTGTAAATTGTCCCTAGTTTGTAGGATAGTGGTAATGTGTGGGGATCGCTGGTCGGCGCAGACTCGCTGGGCTGAAGGGCCTGTTTCCGACTCCCACCCCATGCGGGACACTGTCACTGCACTGAGTAGCCCCTTCAGTGACAGACTCCTTCACCCCAAGTGCGTGAAGGAGAGATATAGGAGGTCCTTCCTTCCCGCTGCTGTGAGACTGCACAACCAGCACTGCTCCCAGCAGACGAGTCAACAGTAACAGCTAAGGAATACAATTTATCCTTGTCTTTACTTTTATTTATTTTATTGAATGATCTCTTGCTATTCACTTTGCTGCTGTAACACTGTAAATTTCCCAGGTGTGGGACAAATGAAGGCATATATTATTATTATTATTCCAGGCTGTTTCTCTGAACTAAATTAAACTAAAATAGGGAAAATGGGTCTGCCTGAAACACCCAGAGAAAACCCTCGCGGTCAAGGGGAGAATATACAAACTCCGTACAGACAGCATCTGTAGTCGGGATCAAACCCGGGTCTCTGGTGCTGTAAGGCAGCAACTCCACCACTGCGCCCCGATGCTGCCCTAGTAGATGCAACAAACTGACAGGACAGATGAAGGACAATACTTTTACAATTAACCCATCCACATTACTCTAAAAATGTATGACTGTTGCACATAAATAGTTTAATTTAGGGGAAGGCAGGACGTGTGACTGAGAGAGAAGAGCACACAAGGCTACGCCAATAGGTTTGGATGACGAATGAAGTGAGGAATCATTTATCCGGAGAATGGGAAACTTAAACCTGCATGTGGTTCAGGTGTATGGCATAGATAGAAGGTGTCAGGGGTTACGGGGAGAAGGCAGGAGAGTGGGGTTGAGGGGGAAAGATTGATCAGCCATCATTGAATGGTGGAGTAGACTTGATGGAGCCGAATGGCCTAATTCTGCTCCTATAACTTAGATACCTTCAAAAGCGACCTAGATAAATGGCAAAGAGAGAAAGGAACAGAAGCATATGCTCCTTAAATCAGCTGTTGTGGTTTAGCTTAAAATAAAATTCCAGATATATCTTTTCTATTCCAATTAGTGTCTTGAATATTTTGATAAATAGTCTTCTTTTTTAATCCTGAGAGCTCTCAGCTTTTTTTAAATTTTTACTCACAACTCGGGTCCCCTGACACAACAAATCAACAATGTAATTCTGGTTGTGTCTATTTTCAACTTTCTCCCTTCGCTGGAGTCACTAAGTTTCCTGGCTGTTAATTGCAAGGGCTGATACAGCTCTTCAGTACCTTGCTCAAATAGCAAATAGCTCTTGATCTTGTGCAGAATGAGTCAGGCAGTGATGATAGTATGATGAACAAGCGCAGGCCTGACAATTGAATCTGATCCTGACCTGATAAAATGTGGACGTACACATTTGATAACTGGGGTCAGTGTGCGGTGATGCAGAGTCGAAATCCTGGCTGTTTTATTTCCATGAACTTGCTCAGAGGCAAAGAGATATTTATCTCGTGTCAGCGCGCTCACACGATCAGGAACTAATTTGTTACTGATTAAGGTGATAAATAGATAAGGAGGTTCCTATTCATCACAAAATGGATCAAATGTCAAGTTTGCAACAATTTTCAAGCTTTATTAGATTCAGCACACTCACAAAACACAAGTTCTACAATCCGATAGTCAAAACATGGCAATAGATACAAAACTGATCCTTGACATTTTCACAAATAATGAAGTGTTATGTAATTCTCCCAGAAGCCCCATTTCCAAGATGTTGGTAGACATTAAGGGCTACCCAATTGTTTCGGAGTTCTTTACTGATGCCGAAGAGCATAGCATATCATCAGATTCCAACACTCCTATTACTGAACATCTATATACTATCTATGTTTGTTTGTTTGTTTCTGAACTACAGCCAAAACGGTACACGATAGTTGCGCCAATTTTAGGCCCAACTTACTCACCGTCGTCCCTTTGGTGCTAATGGCATAAGTTTCATTGAAATTGGAATTATATTTTAAAAGTTATTCACATTTTAAAGTTTAAATTTATCTCCTAGGGAGGGAGGGGGGAGAGGGGAGAGGGAGGATAAGGGGGTTGAGGGGGACAAAGTGGAGGGAAGGGGGCAGAGAAAGGAGGAGAGGGAGAGGGGAGAGGGGAGGGGGGAGTGGGGGAGGGGGGGAGGGGGGAAGGGGGGGAGGGGGATGCTGCACCAATGCAGGAGAGGTTTGGGCCCAATGGGTCCACTTGGTCTAGTCCACATTAAAGACTTGATGTGCAGAGGGATCTTGGGGTCCAAGTCCATAACTCCCCGAAAGTGGCAACACAAGGAGATAGAGGGTTAAAAAAAAGCAAATGGTATGCTTGCTTTCATAGGTCGGGGCATTGAGTATAAGAGTCAGGAAGTCGTGATGCATGAAGTCACATAGTAGTTTGATTTAGGCTGCATTTGGAGTACTGCTTGCAGTTCTGGTTGCCGGACTACAGGAAGGATGTGGAGGCTTTGGAAGGAATGCAGAGGAGGTTTACCAGAATGATACCTGGATTGGGAGAGATTGGACAGACTTGCATCGTTTTCTCTGGAACTCCAGAGGTTGCGGGGAGACCTGATAGAAGTATATAAAGTTATGGGAGGCAGAGATGGGGCAGATGGTCAGAACCTTTCCCCCAGGGTGGAAAAAGCAAATACTAGAGGGCATACCTTTAATGTGAGAAGGGCAGAGATAAAAAGAGCTGTGCGGGGAAAGGTGAGTGCCTGGAACGCATTGCTTTTACACAGAGGGTGGGGAGTGCCTGGAATGCATTGCCAGGGGTGGTGGTTGATGCAGTTACAATAGTAGCATTCGAGAGACGTTTGGATCGGCATATGGATTTGCAAGGGATGGAGGGATATGGATTATGAGCACGTAAGAGGTGGTTTTGGCATCATGTTCGGCACAGACATTGTGGGCCGAGTGGCCTGTTCTTGTGCAGTACTGTTCTACGATCTATATTCTTTATTCTAAGACAATCTAATTTCTTCAGCGAAGATAGACACAAAATGCTGGAGTAACTCTGCGGGTCAGGCAGCATCTGTGGAGAGAAGGAATAGGTGACGTTTCGGGTCGGAGCTCTTTTTCAGACTGAGCTTTGCTCTGTCTGAAGAAAGGTTTCGACCTGAAACGTCACCTATTCCTTTTCTCCACAGATGCTGCCTGACCCGCAGAGTTACTCCAGAATTTTGTGTCTATCTTTGGTGTAAACCAGCATCTGCTGTTCCTTCCTACTAATTTCTTCACAGTTCCCCTTCTACAATTTGCAGTCACTCAGTGGTAAACGTGGCCCAACTTTATCAGTAACTCCCAATTTATTCCAGCTTCTCCTTTGCCCTTTCCATCTTCGGAATATTCTACACAATGGCTTTTACCCGCACCTTTGCGTCATAGCTTCAAAAAGTAACAAGGAAAAATGTTGCTATCTGCGGCATAAATAACTCAACTACTCGCACTTCGATAAATGCATTGTATAATCGTAATTAGATGCCGCCGTTTCCTGAGGTGTCTATTTTGTCAGCGGTCTCATGCAGATTGTCATCTAATTAAAGTAGTGATCTTGACAGGCACATCACATTTAGAATTCCCTGCAAATTTGTCCAGGAAGACCGACCGGTGCAAGCACTCTATATTAGTCATCTTCAAGGTGTGTAAATCATACCCACAGCATCCGCTGCTGCAATTCAATTCTGACGTTTCTTAAATGAGCATGACTCGTGCGTGTAAGGCAGGGTTACACCAGGGCGAAAAAAGACGCAAAGTAGAATAATGAAAGAAAAAAACTCCGACAATTAGCCTGATGATCTCCGAGTTGCCCTAAATTACCATTGCAACACAAAGTGCTGGTGCTGTAAACACCAGGAATATCGCTCAACCAAGAAAACCAAGCCCAAAATCAAAGTACTATCTAAACTGATTATACAAACTTATGCCACGGGTGCTGTCTGTACAGAGTTTTTACGTTCTCCCCGTGACCGCGTGGGTTTTCTCCGAGATCTACGGTTTCCACCCACACTCCAAAGACGGACAGGTATATAGCTCAATTGCCTTGGTAAATGTAAAAATTGCCGCAAGTGTGTGTAGGATAGTGTTAATATGCGGGATCGCTGGTCAGCACTGACTCGGTGGGCCGAAGGGCCTGTTTCTGCGCTGTATCTCGAAAATTAACTAAACTAAAGGGTCTTTGAGGCGGAGATGGATTAAACTTGGGTTCCTGCTGAACTATTGACCATATCAGCATGAAGTGTGTTGAGTGATTCATGTTAATTACTGATCCAGCGATTGTTTCAGTCAAAGTTGTTGAAGAGGGGATCATCATCGCAATACAATCAGTTAATTAAAGATAAAACTAACTGAATGAGTCCATTAACTGAAAGCAAATCAAACTCACTTAATTCATAAATCAAGGATACTAGTACATGGCTCTGTTTTCTTTTTACCACAACTGGGAATAACAATCTGAAATTACGTTCAACATTTCTCTTCGGAGCCAAACTTGAGCAACATAACTTGTGTTTATTTTCAAATTATATAATCTAGAACTCTCTTGTACCCTTGACTATCTTTCCCATTTACATTTCAACCTTTCTGACTTTGAAAGGTGGCCATGTCGAAACGAACCTTGGAATATATATTACATTGACACACTTTAATTAGAGGCTTACAGTCCTTACGTTAACTCCAGATCATTTATTTGACAAGTGATTTTTTGGCTTCTGCTTAAAATTCAGCTATTGAAGGCAAAGATACCCTGGGATGTTTCAACCCGTCAACCTCATTGCAATTTCTACCTGCAGAATCCCACAGAATTGGGACCAACCCAGCAGCAAATTGGCCAGAGATCTAATTAAATTTGGACTTCATCTCTTAAAAATGCATGTAGTCCCTTATGGCACTTTCCGCTTGTGAAATGCAAGGTTAAAAATGCTGTGAAGGAAATGGTTGGAAAGGATCTCAGAAGTTTTCTTAAAAACAGTAAGAAAGAAAATTGCTGAAGGAAATGCTGGTGCTGGCTTACAAAAAAAAAACCGGAGTGCTGGAGTAACTCAGTGGATCAGGCATCATCTCTGGAGGACATAGGCAGATGACGTCTTCTTCACTCCAGCACCAAAACGTTACTTGCCCATGTATTCCAGAGATGCTGCCTGACAGAAAGAAAAATGAATTCCTCATTGCTAACCGTGAAAAGTAGGGCCTCAAGGGACGCTCTCTTCCACAGTGTGAACTCTGAAGTTGTCATCCCCAAGTATGTTATCACCGAGGAACTGGAGACGCTGCAGGATAAACACCAATGGACCAGTGAGGATGGATGCTGCTCTTTACTTAGCCTCCTCTCTTCAGAACACACAAATGTTGTCCTTCACTTCCCAACCATTGTTGAAAATGGTCTTTCCCTTTTCATCACTTGTAGAAACAAAGAACTGCTGAAGCTGGTTAATACACAAAAGGACACAAAAGTCCACAAGGACTTGCTGGAGTGACTCTGTGGGTCAGGCAGCAACTTTGAAGGATATGGATAGGTAACGTTTCAGGTCGAGACATTTCTTCAGCCTGAGGCTTCAGTCTGAAGAAGGGTCTGGACCCGAGACATTACCTATCCATGTTCTCTAGGAATGCTGCCTGACTCATTGAGTTACTCCAGCACTTTGTGTCCTTTCCCCTTCATCACTGCCCAGCTTATGGGCACACTCACTCAAAACAAACACATATTCACATCTCTGTCATCAGGCGTCTGAACGAACCTTCCCTAAGCTAGGGTACCGTCCAATTTCTACTCCATTGTGGACATGGACTTTGTGAATGGAACTGATGCACGACAATGTTGCAATCTGCGCTCTGTATCCACCCCATTGGGCTACCTGGTCTACTTCAGTTTGGCTTGTCTATATTTATGTACAGGATTATCTGGTTAGCTTTTCGCCGTATCAGTACACGTGACAGTAATAAGCCTAAACCTAATAAACCTGAACTTAAACCTAAAATCTTTCTATTTCCTTTGTTTCAGCCACTCACATTATTCTTACTTCACCTACTTCTCTCGGGATTCTTATCCTACATTACATTTGAGAGAATTATTTCATTCAATTAATTCTTATCCAGCTTCTTTAGCTTAGTTTAATTTAGTTTAGTTTAGTTTTTCTTAGAGATACAGCGCGGAAACAGGCCCTTCAGCCCTCCGAGTCCGCACCAACCAGCGATCCTCGCATAGAACAGAAACCAGCCATTTATTTTCCATTACATGTACAATGTACTTTTGATGTATAATGGTCCTGCCATATGCAAACTATAGTTGCAAAAATAGATCAGAAGCTGGGTAGTCTGTTCCTGATGTCTCAAGCTGATTTTCTTCTAAAACTGAGACCTGGGTCCAAGTCTCAAGCAGTCAGCACAGCAAGCTATCACATTACCCTACTAATTTAGTTTAGTTTAGAGATACAGCATGGAAACAGACCCTTCGGCCCATCAACCAGCGATCCCTGCACACTAACACTATCCTATACACAATAGGGACAATTTACAATTGTACCAAACCAATTAGCCTACAAACCTGTAGGTCTTTTGAGTGTGGGAGAAAACCAAAGATCTCGGAGAAAACCCACGCAGGTCATGGGCAGAACATACAATCTCCGTACAGACAGCATCCGTGCTCAGGATCGAACCTGGGTCTCTGGCGCTGTAAGGCAGCAACTCTACCGCAGCGCCACCGTGCCGCTATCTTACATATTTCTCACAGTTTTTACACCTCCATCACAAGCTTTAAACATCAACACCCTCATTTAACTTCTCTTTAGCCAACACTTGCCCTTTTAAAGTAGCGAACAATGCAATGACACCAGCTTGCCCAAACAAGAACCAACTCTCATCAGGAGCCTGACTGAGGTGCAAAACCAGTCATGGAAGCCAAACAATATTTTTTGCATTATCATACTTGTGCAAGGTTGATTGTTTAATTGAATAGGTTTGTGCCATCTAATTGTACCCCTTCATTGAGCACTTGAAAAATGCAGCCCTTAGACTTTAGAGATACAGCTTGGAAACAGGATCTTCAGCCCACCGTGTCCGCGATGACCAGGTTAATTGGCTTTGGTAAAAATTGTAAATTGGCCCAGGTGTGTAGGAGGATAGTGCCAGTGTATCAGTGGTCAGCGCAGACTCGGTGGGCCGATTGGCCTGTTTCCACGCTGTATTAGTTTAGAGATACAGCTTTAGTTTAAACTAAATGTTCATAAATCATGTTATAGGAGCAAAATTATGCCATTCAGCCCATCAAGTCCACTCCGCCATTCAATCGTGGCTGATCTATCTTTCCCTCTCAACCCCATCCTCCTGCCTTCTCCCCATAACCCCTGACAACCGTACCAATCAAGAATCTGTCTAAAGTCTAACGTCGACATTAACACACAAGTACGGCTGACCAACAAATGCCCAATCAAGTGGAAAATAAACAACCTGGAAATGGTTGCCATGGCAATATGCTCCATCTAAAAAAAATGTCTTTGCGAAGAAGATATTCCTGGCCTTCACACCGAACAGTCAGGACCTCTTGGAATGTTTACTTTCACACCAGGCCCAAGAAAAAGGTCAAATACGATAAATGTCATATTTTGAGCAAATCTAATCAATGAAAATAAGACAGACTTCAGATTTAGTCGATCTGAGATTCCAAACATTACATTTACCAAGTGGGACAGAGTCTGTGGATCTTCGGTGAGGGACATCCTACATTTTTTTAACAAACGAGGTCATCACACTGTTAGGCAACAATGTCAACATAAATGGAAAAATTGTATGTTTAGACAGGATTGTATCTTCGTGGATTAAGATGTGCAATCCACTAATGCAATTGAATCAGAATAAATTTATTAATGTGCAATAAATGCACAGTTAAGCCATGGTGAGTAGTTACATTATTTGTGAAACTACATGACTTTGTGAGTCAGCGTGCTTAAAACAATTTACATAACTGATGATTATAATATGTGGGCTCCCTGCAGAAATTTGCTACATAAATATATCATGCTGAAAGTGAGTGTAGCTTTGTATGGCAAAGAAATTACACTAGTATCTCAGCTCCATCCTATCATGCTACAATTCTGCAAAGCCATTTGGAGTTGTTTTGTAGGAAGGAACTGCAGATGCTGGTTTAAACCGAAGATAGGCACAAAATGCTGGAGTAACTCAGCGGGCGGGACAGGCAGCATCTCTGAATAGAAGGAATGCGTAATTTTTCGGATCGAGACCCTTCTTATTTGGTTTGCTTCCTTATGGTATGAAATGAGGTAATTCGGCCCATTGGGTCTCTGCCAGCTCTCCAAGCAATCTCATCAGTCTCATTCCCTTGTGTCCTATCCCCTCACACAACCATCTGCTTCCCTCATCTGCCGAGGGGGAGCATGTCCAAACAATCAGCATAGCTTTCAGCAATACTGGAAAACCCAGACAGTCACAAAGCACGGCACAGCAGCACAGCTGGTAGCGCTGCTGCCTCGCAGAGTCAGAGACCCGGGTTCGATCTTGACCTTGGGTGCTATCTGTGCACGTTCTCCCTGGAACTGCGTGGGTTTCCTCCGGGTGCTTCGGTTTCCTCCCACATCCCAAAGACTTGCGAGTTTGTAGGTTAATTGGCCTCTGTAAAATTGCCCCTAATGTGGATGCGAAAGTGGGATTACATAGAACGTATGCACGTGAGATCGATGGTCGGCGTGGACTCGGTGGGCCGAGATGCCTTTTTCCTTACTGTATCTCTCAACTAAACAGCAAAACCCTACACAGGCACCAGCAGAGTTTGAGACTGGACCTAGGTCAGTGGAACTGATTTGTGTACATATGTCTGCGCATTGTTATATAAACAATATAATAAATGAAAAAAACTTTCATTTTAATTTATTATATTGTCACAGATATATATATATATATCTGTAACAATATAATAAATTAAAATGAACATTTTTTTCATTTATTATATTATTTACAGAGTACTTTCTTTACATATTCTGTTGTACTGTTGCAAATAAGGATTTCATTGTTCCATTTGGGACATATGATGACAAAACACAAACGTTTTACATTTTATACCAAGCCAAGTTTAGTTTAGTTTAGAGAATCAGCGCAGAAACAGGCCCTTCGACCCACCGAGTCCACACTGATCGGTAATCCTCGCACATTAACACTACCCTACACACACTAGGGACAAACGTTTTACATTTTATACCAAGCCAATTAACCTGCAGACCTGTACGGCTTTGGACTGTGGGAGGAAACTGAAGATCTCGGAGAAAACCCATGCAGGTCGCGGGGAGAACGTACAAACTCCGTACAGATCGAGATCGACCCCGGGTCTCTGGCGCTAGGTAAGGCAGTAGCTCTACTACTGCGCCACCGTGCTGCCCAAAGTCTGTGTGGATTTCAGTGTGTCAATTTATTATAACATCACTGGTTTATTAAGACAGTTAACTAAATTAATTTTCTCTCATTTCATTTCTAGAATCAAATTTATCTCCTAAGCAGCTTCACATCTGTGAGGAAATCAAAGTTCTGAGTAAACAATATCACCCTCGCATAATTGTCTCCCGAACGTTAATCAACTCAAAGTGATTCTTCTTTCATTTTTTATTATTAGCTAGGAGATCCTTTTATCTAATTATAAGGTGGTTTTCTGGGATTTTATAAAATGAATGGAAATCTTTCTGAGATTCCAAACTCACTTTTTTTCTCAGTAATACATGTCTTCAAATAAATCTTAAATGTATATCAATGTCATAATGCTGCCTTATGTTATTGATTCACTGTGTTAGTCTGTATGCATGGATTTGTATTTCTTACATTAATCAAAATCCTGCCTGATCGTTTCATGATTTTTCAAAAAAAATAACCTCGTAACATCAAATTATTGATTAGTTCAGATGTCAGGGGTTATGGGGAGAAGGCAGGAGAATGGGGTTAAAAGGGAAAGGGAGATTAGCCATGATTGAATGGCAGAGTAGACTTGATGGGCCAAGTGGACTAATTCAGCTCCTATAACTTATGACCTTGTGTCTACAGTGGCTGAAAACAAAAGGTGGTAGCTATATTTTGAGCAATTTGTCTTTCCTATGCAGGCTTCCGGAATATAAAATGCTTGAAGATAATAATGTGTGGAAGGGCTAATTAAGCTAAGTGTATGCAATGATTCCTGGACGTGCATATCTCTGAAGATCTGTCCTGGACTCAGCACGTTGATGTGGGCGGGCAGGCGAGGTTGAAGATGGCGTCGGCGGTCAAGGATGGGCCACGTGGGTGCCGGAAGACGTACGCGCTGCCGAGAACAAAGGAGGACCCGGCAGCAAAGGGGGGGGGGGAGAGGGGACCACCATGAGGGAAGAACAAAGGAGGACCTGGCGTAGGGGGGGGGGGGGTTAGAGGGGACCACCGTGAGGGAAGAACAAAGGTGGACCTGGCGTGGGGGGGGGGACAACCGAGAACTAAGGGAGACCACAAATGGAATGTGTTATGAACGGTTTGTGTAAAACGGAATACTTTGTAACTTTGTCGGTGCACTTTATGTGGAGACGATTTTATTCCGTTGATCCGCCTGTTCCAATTCCAGACCTCGGTGATTTAAAAATGGTGTTGTTTTACTTTGTCCTTCATCTATTATATCAGTCAGTCAGAGAGTTGTAAATCTGTGGAATTCTCCTCCTCAGAAGGCAGTGGAGGCCAGTTCTCTGAATGCATTCAAGAGAGAGCTAGATAGAGCTCTTAAGGATAGCGGAGTCAGGGGGTATGGGGAGAAGGCAGGAACGGGGTACTGGTTGAGAATGATCAGCCATGATCACATTGAATGGTGGTGCTGGCTCGAAGGGCCGAATGGCCTACTCCTGCACCTATTGTCTATTGTCTATTGTCTATCAGCTACACATAACACTTTGATGAGATCACCTCTTGTGATGGTACTTTTTTTTTCAGTTCTCGGTTAAAACTTCCTTGAAATCACTGCCCTGACCTATTAATCTAAATGAGTCCTATAAGATTGAAAGGCAATGGGCTCTGCCTCCACTTGCAAGGTGCACGTACCGCAGACTGCTATTATGTGGAAGGGGCGGCATGGTAGAGCTACTGCCTTACAGTGCCAGAGACCCGGGTTCAATCCTCACTATGGGTGCCTGTCTGTACGGAATTTGTACATTCTCCCCATGACCTGCATGGGTTTTCACCGAGATCTTCGGTTTCCTCCCACACTCCAACGATGTACAGGTTTGTAGGTTAATAGGCTTGGGATAAATGTATAAATGTAAAATTGTCCCAAGTGTGTGTAGGATAGTGTTAATGTGCGGGGATCGGTACGGACTCGGTGGGCTGAAGGACCTGTTTCCAAGCTATATCTCTAAACTAAACTAATGACTTTGACAAGCAACAAACCCGTTTGCATTATGTAACACCAAAGAATCAGCTCTTAATGTACATTATTCACCCCCAAGTGACGCTTTATCACCGATTTTGGCTGACGAGACAATCTCATTTGGCAACATCAACTTAATATTTTTAGTTATTTGTTTCCCCTTAATTAGCAGCCATCCAAATAAAAAATCATAATATCCTGTTGAAAAAAACAAGGAACAGCAGTTGCTGGTTAATACACAAAAGGACACAAAGTGCTGGAGTAACACAGCAGGTCTGGCAGCAGCTTCAGAGAAGTTTAATTTAGTTTAGTTTCGTTTAGTTTATTGTCACATGTACCGAGGTGAAATGAAAAACGTTTGTTGTGTGCTAACCTGTCAGTGGGAAGACTAAACATGATTACAATCGAGCCGTCCACAGTGTACAGATCTACGGTAAAGGGAATAAAGAGAGAACATGGATAGGTGACGTTTCCGGTTGAGACCCTTCTTCAGACTTCTTCAAGAAGGGTCTCGACCCGAAATGTCACCTATCCATGTTCTCCAGAGATGCTGCCTGACCTGCTGAGTTACTCCAGCACTTTGAGTCCTTTTGCGAACCAATATCCTGTCCAGCACCCCCAACAGTTTCAATGTACTTGAGGATAGTTTTGACACCAACATTAATAGGAAGGTATAAGAGTAGTCTTCAATATTGTCTGTTCCCCGATCTGTGGAGGCTTGACCTATCTAATCACTGTACAGTATATTGAACGGGTAAGTGATTATTCGAGTTACTCAAAGACAGATAGATGCTATTAGTCACAACTCATCGCATCCAGTACTTCAGGGCAAAGAATGAAAATAGAGCATTTGTCTCAGTTGCCCTAATCTGGAGGCACAGGAAGGGAACTAGTAAGCCTTAATATTTTATGGTTATAAGAATTGCTCATTATTTTATATTATGTGCCGTATTGCAAATCCATGGCTTTTTGAGATAAAAACATTAAAACATGTACAAGCACAAAAGGAGCCTAAAGTTTTTGAATGGAATAGAATTGAATTGAATACTTCATTGTCACATGTGACAAATCACAGGGAATTCTTTGTTTTGGCTACCCCAAGGTATGCAAAATGACTTAAGTTTATAGCTTTATCAAAATTTAAAGGTCTCTCTGTATAAGTTTCTTTGATATAAAAATAACTTTTACTGTTAACAGAACCGCCATGCAAATTTCTAATTTCCTGATCCTTTCTCCGTTAACTTTTACATTTTCGGTTCTGACAGCAAAACAACGGTTTGTCATCCACCGGGAGGGGGGATTAATTTCCGACGCAGTTTCCAGCAATCGAGCGTAATCAGAAAAGGTCTAATTCTCCGTCACTTACCCTCACGAAACTGGCTGGGAACCAGCCTTCCTCATCGTCAATCTGTCCCCACCACCAGTCCTTGTTGGAAGCATCGAGGACTTTGATAACGTCCCCCGCTTTGAATGCCAACTCACGGTCGGCCATTGTGACGTGATCCCATACTGCCTCAGCACTGACAATGTAACCGCCACTGATCAGCTAAAAATAAGCACAGAGAAGGGAAGAAAAAAAAGCACAAGAGTTTAAAGTCATTATCATCACGAGTGAGTAACAACCATCTCGCGCACATTTGCTGCTTCGCAATCAATATATGCCGTTTTGTTTCGGAGATAAGGCAGCACAGTGGCACAGCAGTAGAGTTGCTGCCGTACAGCACCAGAGACCCGGGTTCAATTAATGGCTACGGGTGTTGTCTGTACGGAGTTTGTACGCTCTCCCCGTGACCGCGTGGGTTATCTCCGGGTGCTCCGGTTTCATAGAAACATAGAAAATAGGTGCAGGAGGAGGCCATTTGTCCCTTCGAGCCAGCACCGCCATTCATTGTGATCATGGCTGATTATCCACAATCAGTAACCTGTGCCTGCCTTCTCCCCATATCCCTTGATCCTGCTAGCCCCTAGAGCTCTATCTAATGCTCTCTTTTAAATTCATCCAGTGAAGTGGCCTCCACTGCCTTCTGAGGCAGGGAATTCCACAAATTCCCAACTCTCTGGGTGAAAAAGTTTTTTCTCATCTTAGTTTTAAATGGCCTCCCCTTTATTCTTAGACTGTGGCCCCTGGTTCTGGACATGCAGGTTTTGTAGGTTAATTGGCTTTGTAAACTGTCCCTAGTGTGCAAGATAGAACTAGTGCCTAATCTAAAAAGATACAGCGTGCAAACAGGCCCTTCGTCCCACCGAGTCCATGTTGGGCATCAATCACCAGTTCACACTAGTTCTATGCTATCTCACTTTCACGTCCACTCGTTACACATTCAAAGCAATTTACAGCAGCCAATTACCCTACCAACCCACACGTCTTTGAGATGTGGGAGGAAACCGGAGCCCTGAGAGGAAACCCACGCGGGGACAGGGAAAACATGCAAACTCCACACAGACAGCACCCGAGGTCAGTTTCGAACCCAGGTGCAGTGAGGCAGAATCTCTACCAGCTGATTGACTAGATAATCATATGGAATATCCGTTGGGTAAAGTTGACAAAACATGAATGGATCTCAGCAGAAAACTAGTCCTAGAAAAGGCCCACATTTGTGAAAAAGGATGAAAAAGTAAATAAGACTGGGGCACTCAACAACAAAATATTCATTACATTCCCTTAGAAACCGCACTACAGTTAAGAGGTGGCACAGTGGCGCAGCAGTAGAGTTGCTGCCTTACAGCGCCAGAGACCCGCGTTCGATCCTGACTACGGGTGCTGTCTGTATGGAATTTGTGCGTACTCCCGGTGACCTGCGTTGGGTTTTCTCCGGTTCCTCCCACACTCCAAAGACGTACAGGTTTGTAGGTTAATTGGCTTTGGTAAATTGTAATTGTCCCTAGTGTGTGTAGGATAGTGCTAATGAACGGGGATCGCTGGTTGGCACGGACTCGGTGGGTAGAAGGGCCTGTTTCCGCGCCGTATCTCTAAACTAAACAGAAGTTTAGTTTAATGACTAAACTAAACCAAACCCGAACGGGAGAATGAAAGGCAGCATGGAGGCCAGAGACAAAAGGGGAGGGAAATAAAAATAGAATGAAACGAGGGAGGAAAGACGTCAAGTTTTGGAAAGAGTAAGATGAAGGTACAAATAAAAGAAGAGAATGTATGAAAGAGAGAAAGTGAAAGAGAAACCTGGGCCGAGGATAATAGCAGGTCTTGTGTACGTAGAATTGCCTTAATTGTCACAGGCCTTGATGTGTGTATCAGAGTTATGGCTTCAAAATGTTGAGTGTCTCTGGTATGGACTGGAAGCTGTGGGATGCCATTGCTGTTACAACTACTGAAGTCGCTTAGCTTCTATCTCATTCATGCTGCAAAAGGCTGTGAGGCATCCCGTGTTACATTATTGCCATGGTAGGCAAGTCCACCGATCTCTCCATGGCCAACCATGAGCAAAGCTTTCTTTCAAATTTCAAGATACCTCGCGATTGAATCAAACCACTTGCCATTCAATTTCACAAAGTATGTGTTGATGCCATTAATCTTCATGGGACCATGTTAGCAATGCATACATCTCTGGCAACAGATGTGGTTCTTCTATTATGAGGAAATTCACCATGTTGCTATTATTTGACACTGAACCGAAAGCGAAAGGTCATATTCACTCCTCAGGGGGCGCTATCCACAGATAATTAATTGATTAACCCTCTGTAGAAGGTCATAAGGACATAGGTGGTAGAAGTAGAATTAGGCCATTTGACCCATCGAGTCTACTCCTCCATTCATTCATGGTTGGTCGATCTCTCCCTCCTAACCCCATTCTCCTGCCTTCTCCCCAAACCTCTGATACCTGTACTAATCAAAAATCTATCTTTCTCTGCATTAAAAATATCCACTGGCTTGGCTTCCACACCCTTCTATGGCAACGAATTCCACAGATTCACCACCATTTGATTACAAAGAAATTTCTCCTCACCTCCTTCCTAAAAGAACGTCCTTTTATTCTGAGACTATGACCTCCAGTCCTTTTAAGTAACTTCATCTCATACTCCCCTCCTCTCTCCCATCCATCCTTGCCCCCTTCCTCCTCCCTTGTCGTTTCACCAGTTCCACAGTTCTCCGCATTGTTTCTCTTGAGATCACACCTTCCCCAGCCAACAATGGACCGACCAGGCAACACCCTGCCTGAGGTCATTTGTGGTTGGCCCTGATTGCTCCACTGGCTTGGCTTCTACTGCTCACTGCTTTCTCAATGCTCTACCTCTCCCTCACCCCCTACTTTCAGTCTGAAGAATGGTCCCGACCCGAAATGTCATCCATCCTTTCTCTCCAGAGAAGCTGCCTGACCCGCTGAGTTACTCCAGCATTTTGTGAATAAATACCTTCGATTTGTACCAGCATCTGTAGTTATTTTCTTACACTATTAATGAACCATATGTGTTCTTTAGAGTTTGAAGTAATCATAGGCAAAGAGATAACCACTTCTCCGATTCTTTTTAACAAAATGTCCGACTGTAGTATTTTGAAAAGATTGAATATCAGAAATTCTACCCCTTTGGACTGCTGAAGAAGCTGTAGAACTTTTATATGTATAGCAAAGATTGGCGATGTGCCTGGTATAAAATATTAAAGGATATTGACAATATTCTTTGAGAAGTTGAGAAGCAGAAAATCGGGTCTGGTGACAAGTGGACGTGATTAGTAGTTGTAGAGAACACGGCACAAGGAATAAAATTGATTAATTCTTTCAATTATGGAATAAATTAGCATCTTAAGCAGTGACTAAAAGCTCAGTTTAAACATCCAAGAGGAAAATGGATCATGTTCTGGCTCAGTTTAAGAGGTGGGTGGTGTGCATTTGACTTGGACCAAACAATTGGGAAAATATCTTGATTTTTTTTTCCCTTTTATTTCAATCCGTTTCTGTGGTGCTTTCCGTCAGCTAATGTTTTCATTTCTTGTCAGTCATCCTGCAACGTCTCATTTGGGCAGTCAATATTCATGGTGAACCTTGGCACGTCATTTATTCATGGCAGTCCTTCATCAGATGTTCGCATGCAAATTATTTTGCCGCAGATTGTTGGCTCAAAATCACGATCAGTAACCTTTGCCATTCCCCTCCTTTGTCATTCCGTTTGAATTGCAAAAACAGTTTGAGGGCTCACATTAACATGTAACCGAGGTGAACTGATTCAAAGATAGACAATAAATGCTGGAGTAACTCAGTGGGATAGGCAAAATGCTGGAGCAACTCAGTGGGTTCAGACTGAAGAAGGGTCTCGACCCGAAACGTCACCCATTCCTTCTCTCCAGGGATGCTGCCTGTCCCGCTGAGTTACTCCAGCATTTTATGTCTATCTTAGATTTAAACCAGCATCTGTAGTTCTTTCCTACACATTTTAACTGATTCAACGTACAGTCTTATGAATATCCATTTATGTACTGACCATGCTTGCATTCTTATTTTATTTTTTTAATGAATGCTTATTTAGTTTTGCTATCCACTTTGCTGCTGTAACCCTGCAAATTTCCCCGTTGTGGGACGAATAAAGTACATTATTATTATTCCTACAGATACTTCAGGCTTTTAGTAAAGCAGCAACTCTACCATGGCACCACCGTGCTGTCCTCAGTTTAGAGATACAACATCTTCCAGCCCACTGAATTCAAGCCGACCTACTCACACCAGTTCTATGATATCCCACATTTGCCGACACACTAGGGGCAATTCACAGAGGCCAATGAACCAACAAAGCTGCAATTCTTTGGGCTGTGAGAGGAAATTGGAGCACTCAGAGGAAACACACCAGGTCACAGTGGAGAACGTGCAAACTCCACACAGATAGCACCCGAGGACAGGATCAAACAGCGTCTCTGGCGCTCTGAGGCAGCAGCTCTACCAGCTGTGCCACTGTGCCACCCTCTTTCCTCGTTTGTTTTTGTTTCTGGCACTACATCCTCTCCTTTGACAAATGTACCTCAGGAGAGATAAATGCGAAATGTTACATTTGGATAAGAAAAGTAAGGAGATGACACAGTTCTTGGAAAAGATCAATCTAAATGGAATAACAAGCTAATAGATCAGGTGGTGCATGATCAAAATAACTGACAGTAACAATAGAAGCCAACAAGGCTGCAAAAAACTAACAGGTCAACCGCCTCGGCTTATTTTCTGGAGAGAATTAAAAAGCAGAGGTCACTAAATTTGTAACAAACCTTTGTAAAACTCACACTTGGAGCAGTGTGTAGGAAGGAACCACAGATGCTGGTTTAAACCGAAGATCGACACGTAACTCAGTGGGACAGGCAGCATCTCTAGAGTTGATTCCTTCTCTCCAGAGATGCTGCCTGTGCTGCCGAGTTACTCCAGCATCTTGTGTCTGTCTAACACTTGGAGCAGTGTAGTTCTGGTCACCATAAAGTGAACAACATAAACATAAAGTGCTGCAGAGGATTAAAGGGTTTAGGAGGATGAAACCAACAATCTTGAGTGAGACCTTGCAGGAAAGAACGGACGAGGTTTGCTTTACACAGAGAAGACTGCGTAGAAAGCAAACACGAGATTTTGCCATGTGAAAAGTTTCCAAAGACTTAGAGAGTAATTTCATTTGTGGGGGAGAAACGAATTAGAGAATATCCACATAACATTGTTGTAGAGTCATAAAGCGTGGAAACATGCCCTTCGGCCCAACTTGCCCACACTGACCAACAAGTCCCATCCACACTAGTCCCACCTGCTTGTGTTTGGCCCATATCGCTCTAAACCTATTCAATCCATGTACCCGTCTAAATGTTTCTTAGTACCTCCCTCAGCTATCTCCTCTGGCAGCTCGTTCCATACACCCACCACCATGTGTGTAAAAAAAGTTACCTGTCAGGTTCCTATTAAATCTTTTCCCGTCACCTGAAACCTATGTCCCTGGTTCTCGGTCCCCCTACTCTGGTGTATTTAACTGATCATTTCCTCTCATGATTTTGTCCACCTCTATGAGATCATCCCTCATCTTCTTATACTCTAAGGAATAATGGTGCAGCCTGCTCAACCTCTTGCTATTCCTCAGGCCCTCGAGTCCTGGCAACATCCTCGTAAATCTTCTCTGCACCCTTTCTAGCTTGACCACATCTTTCCTATAGCATGGTGCCCAAAACAGAACACGATACTCTGGATGTGGCCTCACCATCATCTTATACAACTGCAACATGACCTCCCAACTTCTCTACTCAATATACTACACTTCTACATTTCTCTACTCTATACTTCTGTACTATTTGAGGGAAATGCACAAACATTTGGGCTTGAGGAACAGTTTCAGATTGTTGCAGAGAACTAGAGGTTCAGGCTGTTGCTAGTTCTTCCATGCAGATAATATGCCAGCGCTATGAAGCTGAGGGCATGCATGGTAACATCAGATAGGTTAAAGCATTAGTTTAATGTCATTTGTGCAAAATTCAATCATGAATTCACTGCCCGTGAGATCAGTGAAGCAGGTCTTAACTGGAAAATTGAAGGCCAATTGACATTAATTCATCTCCACTGCACCATGGCAACAGTGGAGAACAGGAGACATCCAGTTTACTCCAGATAGGTGCCTTCTTTAAATTTTCCTTCAGCACTAAATGATGCCATTAAACTAGAAAGAATGCAAAAAAATAATGGTGAGGATGTTACCAGGTCTGGTGGCTTACGGCTGTGTGGAGACACAGTTCCCAATGTTGGGGGAGTCCAGAACAAGGGGCCACAGTTTAAGAATAAGGGGTAGGCCATTTAGAACTGAGATGAGGAAAAACTTTTTCAGTCAGAGAGTTATGAATCTGTGGAATTCTCTGCCTCAGAAGGCAGTGGAGGCCATTTCTCTGAATGCATTCAAGAGAGAGCTAGATAGAGCTCTTAAGGATAGCGGAGTCAGGGGGTATGGGGAGAAGGAAGGAACGGGGTACTGATTGAGAATGATCAGCCATGATCACATTGAATGGTGGTGCTGGCTCGAAGGGCCGAATGTTCTCCTCCTGCACCTATTGTCTATTGTCTATTGTCTAAAAGGCTGGAGTACTCAGCGGGTCAGGCAGCATCTCTGGAGAAAAGGAATAGGTGTCATTTTGGGTCAAGAACTTTCTTCAGAAGGAGAGGTTTAGATGTGACCTTATAGAGGTGTATAAAATCATGAGAGGCATAGATAAGGTGCATGGCCACAGTCTTTCCCCCAGGTAGGAAAGTCCAAAACTAGAGTTTGTGGGTATAAAGTGAGAGGGGTGATTTAAAAGTGACTCCGGGGGGGGAGGGGGGGGGGGGGGAGATGGGGGGGATGACACTTCATCATAAAGCGGGTGATGCGTATATGGAATGAGCTGCCAGAGGTCTTGGTAGAGGTGGGTACAATTACGATATTTAAAAGGCACTTAGACAAATATATGGATAGGAAAGATTTGTAGGGATAAAGGACAAGTAAATGGGACTAGCATGGTGAAGCAACGTAGTCAACTAATCCACGAGCTGATTCTACGAGCTTGCCTGCCAGCGATTCTGATCACCTGCTATTCTCAGTATAGAAATATCTTGCCTCGCAAATCTCCTTTAAGCTTTCCACATCAGGTGAAATCTATGCCCTCTGGCATTTGACATTTTTAAACTCTATAGAGAAAAAAAGACACTATCTATCAAACCTGTCCATATCATAAATTTTGCTTTCAGATGAGAAAAATACCAGAGCTAGATTTAGCTCTTAGGGGCTAAAGGGAATCAAGGGATATATGGGGGAAAAAGCAGGAACGAGGTACAGATTTTGGATGATCAGCCATGATGATATTGAATGGCGGTGCTGGCTCGAAGGGCCGATTGGCCTACTTCTGCACCTATTTTCTATGTTCCTATTCCAATTTTTCGATCTTAAAAGGACTTAGAGGGGGCAGAATTTGTTAGGTGTGTCCAAGAGGGCTTGTTGAAGCGGTATGTGGATAGGCCAACTTGAGGAGGGACCAAAGTGGGCCAAAGTGTATTGGGAAACAATCCTGGCCAGGTGGAACAGTATTTTGGGAACAGTAATCACAACTCCAAACGTTTTAAGATAGTTATGCATAAGGGCAAGCCAGGTCCTTGGGGGAAAGTACGAAATTGGGGTAAAGCAGATGGCAACATTATGAGGCATTAGCTAGGGAGAGTAAATAGGGAGCAGCTGTTATTGACATGTGGGAGTCAATTAAAGATTAGCTGTTCAGAGTTCAGGACCAGTAACCGGTAATGAGGAGGGTTAAGAACGGCAGGGCAAGGAAACCTTAGATGACCAGAGAGAAGTCTCTTAGGTAAGCTCATGAACAATGCAGGGAATGGATCACATGCAGGCAGTGAAGATCTGTTTAACTTAGCATCATGTTCAGCACAGACTACAGGTGAGCTCGTAGAAGCAGCGAAAGGGCCTGTTCCTGTGTATTCCTGTTCAATCTTTCATCTAAAAATGTTAAGCTGAAAAAGGAGCAGACGGTTCGGTGGCGCAGCGGTACAGTTGCTGCCTGAGTGCTTACAGCGCCAGAGAACCGGGTTCAATCCTGACTACGGGTGTTGTCCGTACGGAGTTTGTAATTTTGCCATGTGACCTGCATGGGTTTTCTCCGACATCATCGGTTTTCTCCCACTTCAAAGACGTACAGATTTGTAGGTTAATTGGCTTGGGAAAATGTGTAAATTGTCCCTAGTGTGTGTAGGATAATGTCAATGTGCGGAGATTGCTGGTCGGCGCGGACTCGATGGGCCAAAGGGCCTGTTTCCGCACTGTATCTCTAAACTAAACTAAACTAAAAGGAAAATGTTCAGGATCTTTGCAGTCTTGATCAATGTTTTCAGGCTGGTTTTTGGCTTAAGGGCTTTTAGGAAGTCACAGGCCTCTGGTAAGTACACTTATCTCCACTTTTGCCTCTGCACAGTTTGGAGTTACTTGCAATGACCATGGTTGTTTTCGGGTGTAATCTGACACGCTTGCTTTCACTCCGTTCCATCTCCAATTTCAAATAATGTAAAGAAAAAGCGTATCTCCATTTGAGTCCCCACTGCCCCAACTATGTTTGGTAGCTAATAAAGAGTGGCCCTCAAGCTAAAGTGCAAAGATTACTTATCCAGAGATGACCTCAGCAAGTAAGCAACATAAAATTGTGTTGCAGCTTGCAGCTTGGTTCAGAAGCGGCAGGTTGGCTGAATTCAACCTAACACATTTTGCTGGCACTTTCTCCATTACACAAGCACTTCAAGATGTCACTTTGACCTGCTGATGTCTCACCTCACTACTACACTTCAGTGTCAGCTTCAATTCATTATCACGTCCCGGCTCCTGTTCTCCCTGCCTCTTGCTGTGGGCTCACACAGTGGGGAGGTGAGATGTGGGGAGAGGAGAGGTATC
Organism: Rhinoraja longicauda; assembly: GCF_053455715.1. Lineage (NCBI taxonomy): Eukaryota > Metazoa > Chordata > Chondrichthyes > Rajiformes > Arhynchobatidae > Rhinoraja > Rhinoraja longicauda. The sequence goes on along the minus strand of NC_135967.1, from coordinate 39,058,390 downwards.
CTGGCACTGCTATCTCTGTGACTGCGGCAGCTGCAGTAAATACGGCTGACATGTTACCCGAATGAAAGAGATGAACACAGATGTCTCTAAGGCTGATTAAGTTCTCAAAGCTTTACTTTTTCCAATCTTTGTTCAAAGTTAACCAAAGAAAGCAGTGGAGACTTGACTCAAAGAGGGGGACACCCAGTGGAATCGTTTCAATATTGTATCTAGTCTCTAACATCTTCTGCATGGTTCATCAATTCAATTCACCACGGGTGAACAAAGTGGAAGTTGATTTGGACTTTATTGGGCGGCACTGTGGCACAGCGGTAGAGTTGCTGCCTTACAGTGAGTGCCGCGCCGGAGACTCAGGTTTTGATCCTGACTACGGGTGCTGTACTATATGGAGTTTGTACGTTCTCCCCGTGACCTGCGTGGGTTTTCTCCGAGATCTTCGGTTTCCTCCCACACTCCAAAGACGTACAGGTATGTAGGTTAATTGGCTGGGCAAATGTAAAAATTGTCCCTAGTGGGTGTAGGATAGTGTTAATGTGCGGGGATCGCTGGGCGGCGCGGACCCGGTGGGCCGAAGGGCCTGTTTCTGCGCTGTATCTCTAAATCTAAATAAATCTATTACCTTCCATCACAGTGAGGAATGTGGAATCCGCTGTGGTGGATGTTTATGTTAAATTTTATTTTATGTGGCTGTGTGTACTGTTGCTTTTTACTTGGCTGTATGGTAAGTCAAATTTCACTGTACCTTAATTGGTACATGTGACAATAAATTGATCTTGAAATCTTGAAATCTTATCTCATCAGAGTAAATAAGGTGAAAGGAAACAGTCACGCCATATAACTGTTATTTTGTTTTAGTCTTTAGTTTAATGTTAGTTTTTTGAGATACAAGAGTATGGAAGCAGGCCCTTTGTGCCACCGTGTCCACGCCGACCATTGCTCGCAATAGCTCTATGTTAACGCACTTATGTAAACTCTCCACACACTAGGGGCAATTTACAGAAACCAATCAACCTACAAGCCCGTACGACTTTGGGATGTGGGAGGAAATCAGAGCGCCTGGAGAAAACCCACACGGTCTCAGGGACAAGGCGCAAACTCCGCACAGGCAGCACTGGAGGTCAGAATCGAACCTGGGTCTCTGGCGCTGTGACGCCTCTGGAGCTCTAGTGCTGTGCCATTGTGCCGCCCGTGCTTTGCAACAAGCATTCTTCACATTTCACCGGGGGACCGCAGCCCATTATTAGCACGCCAGCTTTCGAGTCAGAGAGTTTTTCAATTCGGCTTAACTCCAAGCTATCCCACTGAAAGGAAGCAGCAGTTGCAGTCTCCGAATACTGGCTTGGTATCAAGAAGCTACTTGGATATAATTGGAATGGAGTAACAAATGTCTCCTATTTCATCTGGTTGGTTCTTCTGATAGGAGGTTACAATCTACCCACATACAATAGGTTTTCGTTCCAGCGGGGAAAAAAAATATCGCAATATAATCTGGTGAGTGTAATTCACTAGATAAAACATCGATGATAAGGAAAGGAAAAAGCAAATAGCTGACAAATGAGCTTAACACTTTTGCACACTTGACAATTAGCAAGTATTTTAAATATCGAGTATCTTCAATATTTATTTCTACATTTATTTATCTCTTAAAATTAAAATGTGGCCCCCAATTAAAAATAAAAATAAAATATAGCCCAAACTGCAGCACGGTGGCGCAGCGGTAGAGTTGCTGCCTTACAGTGCCAGAGACCCGGGTTCGATCCTGACCACTTGTGCTGTCTGTAAGGAGTTTGCATGTTCTCCCTTTGTCCGTGTGGATTTTCTCCGGGTGCTCTGGTTTCCTCCCACACTCCACAGACGTACAGGTTTGTAGGTTAATTGGCTTCGGTAAAAAGTGTAAATTGTCCCTGGTGCGTAGGATAGTGCTGGTGTGCGGGAATCGATGTTCGGCGCGGACGGTGAGACGAAGTGCCTGTTTCCGCGCTGTATCTCTAAACTAAACTAAACTAAAGATAGACTCAAAATGCTGCAGTAACTCAGGCAGCATCTCTGGAGAGAAGGAATGGGTGACGTTTCGGGTCGAGAACCTTCTTCAAACTAAACTAAAATTGACGTCAGCAAAGCACCTGAAACTGAAGAAACACCAGCCTCCAGTTTTACACTGTTTAATTAGAAGCCATTGGGCAGACACTGAGGACAGACTGTAACACGAAATAGGGAGACAGATGGCGAAAAGTCTGATGACAAAATTCAGGTCTATCAAGTGTGTGTGTGTGTTGTCAGTGTTCCAGCTTACACATTGTGCTGTAAGAGCTGTGCCCACCGTGTGACCATCTAAACAGAATTATTTCCTTGCCCTTCTTGATGTGCCATAGCAACAAGTCAAAGGACAACAAGGGCTGTGGCTGTACCTCTGCACACAAAGATGGCCATTTCCCATGTCATGCTTCAGATAGGAAAGCTTGTAAATGCACAAAATGCTGGAGTAACTCAGCAGGGTCAGGCAGCATCTCAGGAGAGAAGGAATGGGTGACGTTTCGGGTCGAGACCCTTCTTCAGATTGAAGAAGGGTCTCGACCCGAAACGTCACCCATTCCTTCTCTCCTGAGATGCTGCCTGACCCGCTGAGTTACTCCAGCATTTTGTGAATAAATACCTTCGATTTGTACCAGCATTTGCAGTTATTTTCTTATAGCTTGTAAATGCAGATCGCCAGGGATATCAAACATTACGGGCATTATTCGACGTATTGATGCGGGTCTATTATTGGCTTGTCTTCCTTATGTGAACCAATCTGCACAGTTGCAAAGCTCGGAGGAATCCCCAATCTTATCACGTTGTGCGGCGCTGCCTAAATGACAGCTGCGACAGAAAAGTTGTGAAGGAAAGAACTGCCAGATATGAAACGTGCTAAACTAGAGTCCCTTCCAGCAAAACCAGCAGCTACACGTAGCAAAATGCAGCGATATTTATCAAAAGTACCACAAAAAAAAACTCCAGTCTATTCATTACCATGCGATGAGCTAGATCTCAGGGAACCTCTCTGGAGCAGGGCAAGCGTCACAACTTTCAGTGCATCCTACTTTTCATTGTGATGTGCAGGGTGTGGAGAGAACCTCTGGGACTGGAGAAATGAGGGAGCGCCATTGAAACACGACTTGAGTTATTTAAGCCGAAAGTGGCTTTTGCACTGGATCATTTACTGTCTCGAATCTTCCACTGGATGATTGGATACAATGCAGACTGGTCACATGAGGCAGGTTAAATGATTTTCTTACTCGCCCCATGTTGCCCATGCAATATAGGCCAGGCTCACACTTAATGAATAATGGCTACTGAGGAAAGATCAAGGGAGCGTCAAAAGGTTGCGAGCGTTCAATGCATTCAAGGAGAGAAAACTAAAAATCTACAGATGATGTACTTCTCTAAGCTGCCCTGCCATGGTCAACAAGCTATTTATCTTGCTTCATGCCTGATTTTAATTCCTAAGCATGAACAGCAGATAGGTATATGAATTAGGAGAATGAGTATGCCATTAGGGGCGGCACGGTGGCACAGTGGCAGAGTCGCTGCCTCACAGCGCCAGAGACCCGGGTTCCATCCTGACGACGGGTGCTGTCTGTACGGAGTTTGCACATTCACCCGGTGACTTTGTGGGTTTTCTCCTGGGGTGGTCCGGTTTCCTCCCACACTCCGAAGACGTGCAGGTTTGTAGGTTAATTGGCTTCTGTAAATCGTCCCTAGTGTGAAGGGTAGGACTAGTGTACGGGTGATCGCTGGTCGGCGTGGACTTGGTGGGCCGAAGGGCCTGTTTCCAAGCTGTATCCCTAAAACTAAACTCTAAAGATTAGGCCCCAAGATTGCACTCTTCCATTCAATATGACTGTGGCTGATTTGATTTTTACCCCATCTGTGCAATTCTGTTTAACCACAGTGATCTCCTGGCTCTTTGCTGATCAAGTATCTATCTGTTCACAAAATGCTGGAGTAACTCAGCAGGTCAGGCAGCATCTCAGGAGAGAAGGAATGGGTGACGTTTCGGGTCTCGACCCGAAACGTCACCCATTCCTTCTCTCCTGAGATGCTGCCTGACCTGCTGAGTTACTCCAGCATTTTGTGAATAAATACATTCAATTTGTACCAGCATCTGCAGTTATTTTCTTATACTAAGTATCGATCTGCTGTTGTCTTAAATACATTCAAATATTTTGTTTTCGCTGCCCATGTATACCTCTATTTCAGGTTTGCTAATTAATTGTCTATCCATGCCAACATGTGTCATCATCAGTGGTGGTTTATTAAATGCAGTCTAGAAGTCTAATGTAGTGCATGTAGCAGTTCCCCCTTGTCCACAGTTAGTTACTTCTTAAAAAAAAACTTAGTGACTTCCTTTTCACAAAATTGCTTTGTGCGCCCAGAGGAAACCCCACGAGGGCACAGGGGAGAATGGGCAAACTCCACCCAAACAGCACCCAAAGTCAGAATCGAACCTGGGTCTCTGGCACTGTGAGGCAGTGGCTCTACCAGCTGTGCCACTGTGCCATCCCACAACTCAGTGGAGATGTTCCAGAAAGCTCTCGAAGTCGGGTTGGAGTGGTTCCCGATGAAAGAAGGCCTGAACATTATTCGGCCTGACTATGGGTGCTGTCTGCATGGAGTTTGCATGTCCACGTTCTGAACATTGTTCAGCCCGGAAAAAGTATCTCTAACCTCAAGAGTGTTCATTCTGGGACATACGATAATAAAACAATGAAATTCCGACCCGCAGCAGCACAACAGAATATGTAAACATAGTACACTGTAAACAATATAATACACGAGGAAAAAATGATTAATGTGTGTATACACACACACACACACACACACACACACACACACACACACACACACACACACACACACACACACACACACACACACACACATACATACAGTATGCACACACATAATAAAACAATCTATTTTTCTCTGTGCAAGAAGGAACTGCAGATGCTGGTTTAAACCGAAGGCGGCACGGTAGCGCAGCGGTAGAGTTGCTGCTTTACAGCGAATGCAGCGCCGGAGACTCAGGTTCGATCCTGACTACGGGTGCTGCACTGTAAGGAGTTTGTACGTTCTCCCCGTGACCTGCGTGGGTTTTCTCCGAGATCTTCGGTTTCCTCCCACACTCCAAAGACGTACAGGTATGTAGGTTAATTGGCTGGGTAAATGTAAAAATTGTCCCTAGTGGGTGTAGGATAGTGTTAATGTACGGGGATCACTGGGCGGCGGCACGGACTTGGAGGGCCGAAAAGGCCTGTTTCCGGCTGTATATATATGATATGATATGATATGATATGATATGATATGATATGATATGATAGGCACAAATGCTGGAGTAACTCAGCAGGACAGGAAGCATCTCTGGAGAGAAGGAATGGGTGACAAAGGGTCTGGACCCGAATCGTCACCCATTCCTTCTCTCCAGAGATGCTGCCTGTCCCGCTGAGCTACTCCAGCTTTTTGTGCTTTTCTCTGCGACTCTGCAACAAATGGACATTTGCTTCGACTCTTCTTCCTGTTATAACCCGATAGGATTTGCCACTTGGGAAACCGGTAGAGCAGTCAGGCTCAGAAAAGTAAATGGAATGCAATTCATATTCTAGAATACCACTAGTTATCATGTCTTTGCTATCCTCTCAGATCTACAGAGTAAACCAAACAGTCCAGGAAATATACGCCGTGTGGACATATAAGCTACGCGATCGATTTTAACGCCCCACCTCTCTAGTTCAGGCCAGGACCAGACAAGCAGGACTTTTTTCACTCCACACATTGAGCAAAAAAGTAAGAGAATCATGGAGAGCAGAGGGCATTGGTCCAAATAGGAAGTTCAAAGAACGTTTGGTCGAATCCTTTACCTCTGGGAAGACAGAACTGCAATTATTACAACGCAATGCAAGTAGATTTAGCCTTCCCGCCACTTGGCATTTCTAAGAGATATTGGCGTGCCAATTTACCATGAGAATTACTCTCATCCATTTGAACAAACAGGGAGGTAGACAAGAGGAACGGGAGATGCTGGTTAATCAAAAAAAGCACGGTGCTGGAGTAACTCAGCACATCAGGCAACATCTCTGGAGAACATGGATAGGAAACGTTTCGGGTCGGGACCCTCCTTCAGAAGAGGGAAGGAAACTGACCATGGGATTTGGATTGGTAAGCACCTCTTTTGTGTGAAGATATCAGGCATAAATGTTATTTAATACAGGTCAAGTCTCACTAGTAATTTTTTCAGGGTGAAATAGTAGGAATTGGGAGATTGGATCAACCACTGCAATGCAGGTTTGTACATCTGATGTTTGTCCAAACTCAGATATGCCTTTAATGACAGAGATTCAGCTAATGGATCACAGTGCCAGAGCACCGGGTTCATCCTGTCCTCGGGTGCTGTCTGTACGGAGTTTGTCCATTCTCTGCTTTCCTCCCACATCCCAAAGCCGTGCGGCTTTGTAGATGAATTGGCCTCTGTAAATTGCTCCTGGTGTGCAGGGGGTGGATGTGAAAGTGGGATAACATAGAACGAGTGTGAATGGGTAATCAATGATCGGCATGGACTCGGTGGGACGAAGGGCCTGTTTCCATGCTATTTATGTCAATCAATCAATCAATCAATCAGTAAATCAATCAATGATTTATACAAGAAAATAGATACAAAGTGTTGGAGTAACTCAGCGGGTCAGGCAGCATCTCTGAAGAAAAAAGATGGGTGACGTTTTGGGTCGGGACCCTTCTTCAGATTAACCGTGCAAACTGACCATCTCCATGTGTCCAATCCTTAACAATGTCATAAACCACTGTTCTTTTTAATATTGAAGGCACAGATGACAGATAATAATTCTTCATATCCCCTTCTGAAGAATCTCATGACCTTTTCCTGAAGTCATATAGTCATACAGCGTTATTCCCCTCGTCCTGCTTCTGTACACTGTAGACAGCTAGATTGTAATCCTGTATAGTGTTTCTACTGACACACAGCAAAAAAAGCTCCACTATCTCGGTGTACATGACAATTAACTTAACCAAACAAATAAAGGTCACCAATACCTCTACTTAATGGTGAGTATACTAACTGGTGGCATCAGTGTGAGGTGTGGTAACTCGAATGTTCAATAACTAAGAAGGCTGCAGAATGTAGTAGACATTGCCCAATCCATCATGGGTACTGACCTCCCTAGCATCAAAGAAACCTACCAGATGCGATCAAAAAGACAGCAAAAAAAGACAACATCAAAGACCCCAGCATTCCGGGCACACTTCCTTCTCATCACTAATATCGGGAAGAAGGTACAGGGGCTGAGAACTCTTCTCGCCAGGTTCAAGGACAGCTTTCTCCTCTCAACCCTTAGAACATAGAACATTACTGCACAGGTACAGGTGCTTCAGCCCACAATGTTTGTACCAAACATGATGCCAAGTTAAACTGATCCTATCAGCCTGTACATGAGCCATATCCCTCCTATTTCCACACCTACACCCACCACCCTTTGTTTAAAAATTGAGGGATACATTTAACTCATCCGTATATTTAAGTCATTCGTATATTATCCTGAAACTGTGCCAGTCGCAGTAGTCCAGGAAAAAACAACATGCTTTCAAGTACTCCTGGGCCGAGAGTTGTATGTTTGAGGTAGTGTCTAAGTCCCTATGCTCTGGAGTTAAGAGCACTGCAATTTGCTTCTTGGAAAATACACAACCTCGTATGCACTTTCAAACCAGGCCTTTGTAACACTGGGTCTTTACAGCTAAGCTCAGCATGCTATTAATGGATAGATACACTTTAAAGCAGCACAGGATGAATCTTTGATCTTCAAACCCACACTATTCTTACTCCAGCTATGTCTGCTTAATAATCCTTCCCTTGTGCACCATCTCTTCGCCCTATTTGGTGTCGGCTTAATTTTTCTTGTAAGTTTGAAGTGCTCCATAGCTAACTAATTGGTGCAAAGGGAGAAGAATCCTGCAATACTGCATGAACCTTCTCAGAAATGATCCATATGGCACCCTGCTAATCACACTCCGACCCCAACGCCAACTTGAGAAGAGCTGACATATTGCTATTTATTTCTGCCTGTCTATGCCAATATAGGACTCCCAATTCTGCAACATGTTTAGCAACCTTCTGTGTGGGACTTTATAGAAAATCCAAATGCAACATGTCCACCGTGACATTTGGGGCAGCACAGTGGTGCAGCGGTAGCATTGCTGCCTGACAGCACCAGAGACCCGGGTTCCATCCTGCTGTCTGTACAGAGTTTGTTTGTACAAACCCTTGTGGGTTTTCTTCGGGTGCTCCGGTTTCCTCCCACTCTCCAAAGATGTGCAGGTTTTTGTGGGTTAATTGGCTTCTGTAAATTGTCCCTGGTGTGTAGGATAGAACTAGCGTAAAGTTAATGATGGTCGGCGTGAGCTCGGTGGACCAAAGTTGTTTTTTTCTATGCTGCATTTCTAGACTAAACATGCCAGGTTTGCCACGTCGGGAGAGGTTGAGATTAACTGCACTCTGAGAAAAATATCTCCACTCAGAGGATGGTGAATGTTTGGAATTACCTTCCCTCGAGGGCAATGAATGCTCATCCATTGATCCCTTCCACAACTGGCAGGGTAGATCTCTGAAGTTCAAAGAAGAGTTATTGGGATAAAGCGAATGAATGGATTTGAGCTGGAAGATCAATCATTTTTATGATCTTAATCCTTAGATTTCAAACATATAAGAGCTGAGGTAAGATGATGGAACAGGCCAAGATTTCTTTTTAAAAAAAGACCACTATTACCTAGAAATAAGTAACAAAATCATGAAAGGAATAGATCGGGTAGACGCACAGATACTCTTGGCCAGAGTAGGGGAATCAAGAAACGGAGGACATGGGTTTAAGGTGTGAGGGGAAAGATTTGGTTGGAACGTGAGGGGTAACTTTTGCACACAAAGGGTGGTGGGTGTATGGAACGAGCTGTTGGAGGATGTAGTTGAGGCAGGTACTATTGCAATGTTTAAAAAACATTTAGACAGGTACATGGATAGGACAGGTATAGAGGGATATGGGCCAGACATAGGCAGGTGGGACTAGTGGAGATGGGACTAGTGGAGATGGGACAATGTTGGCCGGTTTGGGCCGAAGGGCCTGTTTTCACACTGTAAGACTCGATGACGATGATTAAGTGCTTATCCCTGTATTTTTTCAATGTATAAATTATGTATAAAAATCATCCCATTGCCCGTTGAAGTCCCATCCATCAGGAAATTGGAGCTGGAGCTATGATTCACCCGAGCACGTTTCATTTTCTCAAGGCAGTCTGTCACGTGATAATGTTGCCAATGTGAATGCTGCTTTATTGCTTCCTTTGCAACAGAAATTGGATCAATAGGTCGTAGATTGCAATGCTCTTCCAGCAGAGTAAAACCACACACTAAGTCAAGAGCCAGCCACGAATTTAAGACCCCCCTTCCCGAATGAAAGGTGAATATACAGTATATATGTGTGTGGGTGTGTGGGTGTGTGTGTGTATGTGATGTGCTGTACTATATATACTGTAATTATTTATACTAATCATATAAACCATAGGATTTATGTCGTATACTTATTTGGTACATTTATACTAATTATATTTATACTTCCCATTTATACTAATCATATTTATTCTTCCCATCATCCCAAAAACTCTCCCGCCCTTCCCCTCTTCTCCCTACACCCAGATTCAATAGACAATAGACAATAGGTGCAAGAGTAGGCCCTTCGAGCCAGCACTGCCATTCAATGTGATCATGGCTGATCATTCACAATCAGTACCCCGTTCCTGCCTTCTCCCCATACCCCCTGAATCTGCTATCTTTAAGAGCTCCATCTAGCTCTCTGTTGAAAGCATTCAGAGAATTGGCCTCCGCTGCCTTCTGATTGAACCATTTACCCTCACAATAGGGGCAATTTACACTGGCCAATTAACCCACAAACCCACGCATCTTTGGGATGTGGAAGGAAACTGAAGTGCCCGGGGGAAACCCATGGGAGAACGTGCAAACTCCACGCAGGCGGCAATGGAGGTCGGGATTAAACGTGGGTTGCTGGAATTGCTGGGCAGCAGCAGCACCACCAGCTGCACTACAATGCCACTCTCAGATTCACAGTGACCAGGCTGGACAATCGATCCCGCGGCCCGATCTGTGCAAAGCATGCACTCTTCCCCTCAGCCACATTCCGGTCGCGTTATGATGAAGAGCTCAGATAAAGAGTGAGATAAATGAACTACTAGGACTGAGATGAGGAAAAACGTTTTCACCCAAAGAGTTGTGAATCTGTGGAATTCTCCACCACAGAAGGCAGTGGAGGCCAATTCACTGGATGTTTTCAAGAGAGAGTTGGATTTAGCTCTTAGTGCTTACGGAGTCAAGGGACATGGGGGGAAAAGCAGCAACTGGGTACTGATTTTGGATGATCAGCCGTGATCATATTAAATGGCGGCGCTGGCTCGAAGGACCAAATGGCCTACACCTGCACCTATTTTCTATGTTTCTATGTTTACTAAGCAGTTCGACGTAAGAATAGAAAACTAGTTTATGGTTTCCATCATTTAAAGAGTGGACTTTGACTTGCCCACTGAATGATGAAGTAAAAGAAGATGAGGTTGCCTGGATGTTTCAGTATCCTAGGTCATATCCCCAGACAGAACATAGAATATAGAACTGTACATCACAGCAACAGGCCCTTCTGCCCGAAATGTCTGTGCTGAATATGACCCAAAGGTAAACCAATCTCCTCTACCTGCATGTGATCCATATCCCTCCATCCCTTGTATATCCATGTGCAGGGTACACAAGGTATAGGAGCAGAATTAGGCCATTCGGCTTATCAAGTCTACTCTGCCATTCTATCATGGCTGATCTATCTTTCCCTCTCAACCCCATTCTCCTGCCTTTTCCCCGTAACCCCTGGCACCTGTACTCATCAAGAATCTGTCAATCTCCACCTTAAAAATATCCATACCTAAATCTATATACTAAAACTCTTGTTTGTTTGTTTGTTTGTTTGTTTGTTTGTTTGTTTGTTTGTTTGTTTGTTTGTTCCTGAACTACAGCCAAAATGGTACACGATAGCACAACAATTTTAGGCCCACCTTACTCACTGTCGTCCCTTTGGTGCTAATGGAAGAAGTTTCATTGAAATCGGTGTTATATTTTTTAAGTTATTCACATTTTAAAGTTTAAATCTATTTCCTAGGGAGGGTGGAGGGAGGGGGTGGAGGGAGGGAGAGGGGTGGAGGGAGGGAGGGGGGAGGGGAAGGGGGGAGGGGGAGGGGAGGGGGGAGGGGAGGGGGGAGGGGAGGGAGGGGGAGGAGGGAGGGAGGGGGAGGGGAAGAGGGGAGGGGGAGAGGAGATGGGGAGCAGAGGAGAGGGTACTGCACCAATGCAGGAGAAGTTTGGGCCCAACGGGTCCACTTGGTCTATAATATCTAAACATGGGTAATGTAGATGATAAAAATGCCTCTGATGCCTTCACTTAGAGTCATAGAGTCATAGAGTGAAACAGTGTGGAAACAGGCCCTTCAGCCCAACTTGCCCACACCGGCCAACATGTCCCAGCTACTAGTCCCACCTGTCTGCGTTTGGTCCATATTTCTCCAAACCTGTCCTACCCATGTACCTGTCTAACTATTTATTAAATGTTGGGATAGTTCTTATGTTTCTCAAGCTTTGTGATAATACCTGCCTCAACTACCCCCTTTGGCAGCTCGTTCCATACACGCACCACCCTTTGTGTGGAAAAAAGTTACCCCTCAAATTCCTGTTAAATCTTTTCCTCTTCACCTTAAACCTATGTCCTCTGGTCCTCGATTCACCTACTCTGGGCAAGTTTTAGGGGGGGAGGAGGGAGGGGGTGAAGGGGGAATGGAGAGGGGGGGGAGGAGAAGGTGCTGCACCAATGCAGGAGAGGTTTGGGCCCAGCGGGTCCACGGTCTCGTATTACCGAAGATCTAAGGACGTGGGTATGAACAGCGTATCCTTGAACATTGCAGGCTTGAGTCACTAAACTCACTAACAGTGCACTCCAACTCCAGCTAAAGTAGGACAGTCATTTTGAAACCGATGGGCTGATTGAAGTATAACAAGCCGAAAAACAGATAGTTGACTTGAATCCAAATACATGAAAAATAGCCGATAACAAAAATGAGTTGAAACTGCTCTCTGTCTCAACATGTTTTCAGGTATAAACATTTTATCTGGCGGAAAATTTTAGAAATACTTAAAGGTCAGGCAATGTCTGTGGATGAAGGAAAAGATTTAATGTTTCATTTGATAGCCTCTACTGATGGTGCCTGACCTATTGAATATCTTCAAGTGTCATCTATTTTTATCCCCTGCTTAGAATTCATTCACACGTACTTAGATGCACACAGTCACTCAATCAGCACAAACAACATACTGAGGTCTCTACTGAAAACTTTCAATTTATACCTGTCTTTGGTTTGGTTTGGTTTATTATTGTCACGTGTACAATGAAAAGCTTTTTGTTTGCCTGCTAGCCAGTCAGCGAAAAAGGCTATACATGTTTACAATCGAGCCATCCAAGGTGTACATGACAATGGAATAATGAGCTCACACTATAAGTGAATATAATCAAGTTATGCATGAGTTCAATGGGTAGGGCAAACAGAAAAATATCAGCATGCAGAATATAGTTTTCAATATTGTAGTGCTGCAGTTCCTGAAAAAAGTCCAATGTCTATAATGAGGTAGGTTGGAAGATTGGGATTCTGGGAGAACTGTTCAGCCATCTGATAACAGAGAGGATGCCATTGTTCCTGAGTCTGATCTTGAGTCTTCTGTTGTGTTGATCAGGATCAACGACCAGACTATTTTGAAGGTGACTGAATGCATGTCAGAGATTCAGTGTGTGCAAACACTGATAATAATTAACAGCCTTTGGGGCTGGCAACCATGTTTTCTTATCTCCTTGGTCACACTGCAGCCTTTGACACAGCCACAGCCTTTGTGAAAGGCTGCAAAACCATGTTGCTATTTTCCAATTTTTCTTACTCGGTATCGAGGTCAGTGTGAGTGTTTCACTTGATCTCACTCCTACTTATCCAAGTACAGCCAGATAGCTCCAACAATATCAGCTTCTCCAGCACACATTACTACAGTATAAACTCTGTGCAGACCATTTAGTTTAGAGATACTGTGCAGAAACAGGCCCTTTGGCCCACCGAGACCACGCCGACATTAGCGGTCTCTGTACATTAGCACTATCCTACACACCAGGGACAATCTTTACCGAAGCCAATCAACCTACAAACCTGCACGTCTTTGGAGTTGGTCAAGAGAAGCACCAGTGAAAGATGTGGTGAAAGTAAAAACTTTTGCATTCATTAATTGTCCATAACAGAGCAAAACTTACAATTTCACAGCTGTCTGATCAGAGTAGCATACAACAGGAGGTAGCCCAGAACTCGGTCAAAAGGGGTAAACTTTAAAGAGTGGAAACACAAGACAGTGCAGATGTCAGAATCCTGAACACAAAACCAAGTGCTGGAGGGGATGGACAAATGAGTCTGAAGAGTGGTCCTGACCCCATAGAAACATAGAAAAATAGGTGCCGGAGTAGGCCATTCGGCCCTTCGAGCCTGCACCATCATTCAATATGATCATGGCCAATCATCTAAAATCAGTACCCCGTTCCTGCTTTTTCTCCATATCCTTTCATTCCTTTAGCCCTAAGAGCTAAATCTAACTCTCACTTGAAAACATCCAGTGAATTGGCCTCCACTGCCTTCTGTGGCAGAGAATTGAACAGATTCATAACGCTCTGGGTGAAAAAGATCTTCATCAGCCCATTTCCCTCCACTAGCTTTAAAGAGCGTTTAAAAGCAAACTGTTCAAGCTGGAAATTCCACAGTTTACAGTCAGATCACCTGAAGACCTAACCATTAATATTAAGTATAAGAAAATAACTTCAGATGCTGGTACAAATCGATGGTATTTATTCAGTCTGAAGAAGGGTCTCGACCCGAAACATCACCCATTCCTTCTCTCCTGAGATGCTGCCTGACCTGCTGAGTTACTCCAGCATTTTGTGAATAAATACCATTAATATTAAAGTATGGAACACCTGAATTAGAGGAATCCAGAAATCTTGTGAGACCATTGATAACTTATCACCCTCCCCCGTCTCACATTCCAGCCACATCTCCCCCTCCAGCTTATTTCACTTTCCCACCTCCTCCCTTATCCGACTATTGTCTCCTTTTCACCAGCCATTGTCACCTATTCCACCCATTTGCCCATCAAAACCTTCCTCACCTATATCCACCCATCACTCATCAGGCTTCGTCCTGGCCCAAAGATAGACACAAAATGCAGGAGCAACTCAGCGGGACAGGCAGCATCTCTGGAAAGAAGGAATGGGTGACATTTCAACTCGAGACCCTTCTTCAGACCTGCCCAATCTCTCTTTTCCAGCTGTCTCGCCCCCCCCCCCCCCTTACTTCAATAAGGGTCCCAACCCAAAATGTCACCTTTCCATACCCTCCCGAGATGCTGCCTGCTCCATTGAGTTCCTCCAACACTTTGTGTTTGGCTCAAGATTCCAGCATCTCCAGTCTCTTGTGCCTCCATTGATTATTTTATTGCTTTTAAATGCATTATTTCAAAATAGACAGCAAGTAGGTTTATATTTATGATCCTTCATCATAAATCAGTTCCAAAATGCTTTCCATCTAAAAAAAAAAAAGGATTTTAAAGAATTGAAAATGTGATATATGATTCTCTGGGGGTGAGGGGAGAAGTTGAGAAATATAATGTTAAAATTCGAATCTATCAAATAGTATCGACTTGTGTTTTCCACTTCACTATTCCAATAATCTATGAAGGAAATGCAATAGTGTCTTTCATCTGCTCTGAAAGAAGCCAATTCTCTGAATGCATTCAAGAGAGAGCTAGATAGAGCTCTTAAGGATAGCGGAGTCAGGCAGGAACGGGGTACTGATTGAGAATGATCAGCCATGATCACATTGAATGGTGGTGCTGGCTCGAAGGGCCGAATGGCCTACTCCTGCACCTATTGTCTATTGAGATCAATCCTTACACGCTGAGCTGTGTCTTGGTATCTGTCCTGGGATTACAATAGATTTTAGAATAATACACATTTAGTTCAGCTGTAACACACAGTAAATGTTCCTAACATCCAGCTTCTGATTTTTTTTTTCTTTCAAAAATCAGTAAATGCTTTAACACAAGTTCATAAGTGAAAGGAGCAGAATTAGGCCATTCAGCCCATCAAGTCTACTCCGCCATTCAACCATGGTTGATCTATCTCTCCCTCCCAACCCCATTCTCCTGCCTTCTCCCCGTAACCCATGACACCCGCACTAATCTAGAATCTGTCTATCTCTTGCCTTAAAAATATCCATTGTCCATATCCTTCTGTGGCAATGAATTCCACAGATTCACCATCCTCTGACTAAAAAAAATCCTCCTCATCTCCTTCCTAGGAATGTCCTTTAATTCTAAGGCTGTGCCCTCTGGTCCTAGACTCTCCCACTGGATCAGTATATTATTTAATTAGTCAATAGGAAAAAAATCTTGTTTTGTACTGTGCTCAAAGATACTAGAGGAACAAGATAGACCACTCGACCCTAAAAATCGTAGTACATGATGGCGCCATTTTAGTAGGCAGAAATTTGCAGAAACATTTAAAAAGAAAAATAACAAAAATCTGTGAATTGATAGATGAGATATTTTAGATTTAGATTTTAGATTTAGAGATACAGCGCAGAAACAGGCCCTTCGGCCCACCGGGTCCGCACCACCCAGCGATTCCTGCACACTAACACTATCCTACACCCACTAGGGACAATTATTTTTTTTTACATTTGCCCAGCCAATTAACCTACACACCTGTATGTCTTTGGAGTGTGGGAGGAAACTGAAGATCTCGGGGAAAACACACGCAGGTCACGGGGAGAACGTACAAACTCCGTACAGACGGCGCCCGTAGTCAGGATCGAACCCGAGTCTCCGGCGCTGCATTCGCTGTAAGGCAGCAACTCTACCGCTTCGCCACCGTGCCGCCCGTATATATTCTGCATTTTAATGGTATCATTACACATACTCTTCCCCAAAAACACTGATTACACTGCGAGAGGCATAGCGGACGGCGGGTTTTGCCTACTAAAATGGCTCCTTTGCGTACTACACTTCAGTATACGCGATTTCAACGGAGTGGTCCATCTTGTTCCTCTAGTATCTTTGATTGTGCTCAAGGTTCGATAATTCATGAATCTTTAAAACCTTATGGACAAACCAAGGTAAAAGACCTCAGATTAAAGTGTTGTCTGATGACTAATGGCTGTAAACTCCAGATGGCAGTGATTAATATAAGCAATGAACATGTTTGTCCCAGATTACTTTTTCTGCAATTTAGACAGAGATGTTAATCCAATTAAAATAAATTTCCTCATGCGTCCATTAAAAATAACAGTAAGGGGTTTGATATGAGGATATTAAAGATTCACACAATAACATCACTGGAAATCATTTCATCTATTAATGGACAAGTAAAGAAGCAATAAGGAGCTTTAATTTTAAGAGCCTTGGGGCAATGGCAGGAAGAAAGTGGGGAGGGAACAGTGATCTGGAAATTGATTGCATGATGCTATTTATTTTAGTGCTACAGCATTGAATAATGAGTCAAAGGTGATACCTGGGTCATTTTGCACTACTTTAGTAGTTCTAATGGTTGGTGTGAATCCTTTTTTCCATATAACAAGTGCACAGTGGTGTCATTCTCTGTGCAGAATTGCCAAGGCAATTAGACCATGGTGTTCCAAGGAAAGGCCGCCATTGCACAGGACCATGTCACCCTTCCTCCATCCCCATGACTGTACCAACTCCCTCACCCACCAATCTCATCTCCCGGCCCTCCAGTTCTTGGAGGTCCAACTCAGAATCTCTGAACGTCACTGACCCAAACCTGTGATCCCCTGGGATCCAACACAATCTCTTCTGAAGAAGGGTCTCGACCCAAGACGTCAACGATTCCTTTTCTCCGGAGATGCTGTCTGACCCGCTGAGTTACTCCAGCTTTCTGTGTCTATCTTCTGCACACTCTCTTGAGACCTGGCCCTCTGAACTTCCTCTGCCCAATCCTTGATGCTCTGAGCTCAAACTCTCCGATTATCCCTTCCAGCCACCAGATGCCTCCGAGGCAAAGCAGGCGCGTCTACGTGGCTAAGCAATGACCACGGATTACCAACCTCCACTCATTCTTGTGCCTTATTCCAGGCCTTGATCTTCCATTTGTGACACCCATCTCATTGCCCCACCACCATCACTCCCACCTTATGTCCAGATTAGAAACCCAATTTCTACAAATTGAAGATCAATAAAACTGCAGATGCTGAAACCAAAGAACAAAAGCAGATGCACTTGGAAGATCTGAGCTCAAGCAGCATCAAAGATAAGAGAAATCTATTAATGTTATTTGGTTATTCGAATATTCTGACCCGAATGACCTGAACATTCTCTTTCCAAGGATGCTGATTGACTGACTGAGCTCTTCCAGCGTTTCTGTTTTTCTCCAATGCCAGACTTCTCTGACCCCCTGACTCGGTTTCAGTCCTAGATGGCATATCTATTTTCATGTGTACCTCAGATGCTTGCCACAACAACCACACATCCAGTAAAGGCATTGGCATGTTGCACAACCACAAAGTCCACCAACTTTGGTGGATAACAGTACCCTGGTCATTTTTCCATGGTTTTGTGAGTTTGAGTTAAAAAAAAAGGATATATATGTGATAAAGAAGGCATATGAAGCAGTCTGAAGAAGGGTCCCGACCCAAAACATCAACCAGCCCTTTTCTTCAGAGATGCTGCCTGACCCGCTGAGTTACTCCAGCACTTTGTGTCTATCTATCGTGTGCTTGTCTTCAGTGGTCGGTGCATTCAGTGTAAGAGTCAGGAAGTCACGATGCAGCTTTACAGGACTTTGCGGTTGGGCCACATTTGGATTATTGCGTGCAGTACAATACAGGAAGAAAGTGGATGCTTTGGAGAGAGTGCAGAAGAGACTTACCAGAGTGATGCCTGGTTATTAGCTACAAGGAGAGAGTGGAAAAACTTGAATTGTTTTTTTCCTGGAATGTCAGAAATTGAGGAGAGACCTGATAGAAGTATATAAAATTCTGAGAGACATGGATAAGATGGACAACTCTTTTGGATAGGTACATGGATGTGCGGGGGCCAGTGGGATATGGCTAATGAGCAGGTAGATAAGAGATGGTCTTGGCATCATGTACGGCACAGACATTGTAGGTCAAAGGGCCAGTTTATTTAGATTTTAGATTTAGAGATACATTTAGAGATTTATGTGCTGCATTGTTCTACAGTCCACATATTGAGTCAGTCATCTAGCATGGAAACAGGCCCTTTGGCCCAGTTTGCCCACACCCCCCAACATGCCCCATCTACACTAGTCCCACTTGTTTGCACTTAGCCCATAACCCTCTAAACCTGCCTTACCTGTCCAAATGTCTTGTAAACATTGAGGTAGTACCGGCCTCAACTACCTCATCCAGCATCTTATTCCATATACCCACCACCCTTTGTGTAAAAAAGTTACCCTTCGGGCACCTATTAAATCTTTCCCCCTCACCTTAAAAGAGGGTAATGCAATACCCCGAATAGTATGATATTGCAATCCCGTGCACCCATTGAGAAGCAAGAAGGCCAGGAAACAGTCTATTATTTTCCATTTATTAAAACTATATTGAAAATTCCCTGTCACCGATTGTCTGTGATGAGTTCAACACTGGCAATTGGTTGCCAGACACAATATTATGAGACCATTCAGTCTGAGGAAGTGTCTCGACCCATTCCTTCTCTCCAGAGATGCTGCCTGTCCCGCTGAGTTACTCCAGCATTTTGTGTCTACTTTCGATTTAAACCAGCATCAGAAGTTCCTTCCTACACACCAGCAACTGGTTCTTGGGTTTCAATGCCCTGAGGATACTGGTTAGTTGGGGGTTAATTGGAGGGAACTTACGGAGACTGTGGCTGTGACTATTTCAAAGCTGAAAATAGAAGAATCAGCAAATCCATCCATTATTTTTCATTGTTTGTCATTTTTTGTTGTTGTACGAGTTATTTGAATACTAAATCAATGGGTGAAGTAGAAATCAGTCATCATATTGTAATTGGAAAAGCTTTCCCTTCAGAGTAACCTTGAATGCAGATTGACGGAGCTTTTACAAACAAAATGATTTAATCTCCTCTATTGTGCTGTCATTTACAGCTCTCCATAGTTATGTGAGAATATCAACCAGCTGTCATTTTCTAAAGTTCACACTCTGCTGGCCTTAAGCATGTTTGGGTCCGTTACTGGTTGATTGTTGCAGTAAGATAGACACAAAATGCTGGGGTAACTCAGCAGGACAGGCAGCATCTCTGGAGAGAAGCAATGGGTGCCGCTACGGGTCGAGACCCTTCTTCAGACTGAGAGTCAGGGGAGAGGGAGACATCGAGATAAGGAAGGGTAAGGTGTGAAAACGAGACACCAAAAGAGATGCAGGTTAAGGACTTTAGTTTGAGCTTGAATGGTATCAGTGAAGGTATCTTCTAAAACTGATCCACAGTTAGCAGCTGTGACAGCCATTACATTTATACAGCCGGAAGCTAGAGTCCCGAACTAATCCCAGTATCAATCTCTCCCTCAATCCCTGTGGCTCATTTTAGTTTCGGAATTTAACTTCTCGCCAGAATCCTGGGACTGGCTGAGATCTGGCACCAGGCGAATAAGGTCATAAGCGATAGGAGAAGAATTAGGCCATTCGGCCCATCAAGCCTACTCCGCCATTCAATCATGGCTGATCTCCCTCCTAACCCCATTCCCCTGCCTTCTCCCCATAATCTCTGACACCTGTACGAATCAAAAATCTATCTAGCTCTGCCTTAAATATATCCAGTGACTTGGCCTCCACAGCCTTCTGTGGCAAAGAATTCCACAGATTCACCACTAAAGATATTCCTCCTCATCTTCCTCAAAGAACGTCCTTTAATTCTGAGGATATGACCTCGAGTCTTAGACTCTCCCACTAGTGGAAACATCCTCTCCACATCCACTCTATCCAAGCCTTTCACTGTTCTAGTGAATAGTTAAGAAGAAAAATTATAGGAACTTCAGAACTGTAAGGAATTGTGGAAAAATTGTCGAATAGTAAAAAACCTGGATAGAGTGGATGTGGAGCGGATGTTTCCACTAGTGGGAGAGTCTAGGACTAGAGGTCATAGTCTCAATGTAAAAGGACGTTCCTTTTGGAAGGAGATGAGGAGGAATTTATTTAGTCAGAGGCTGGGGAATATGTGGAATTCATTGCCACAGATGGCTGTGGAGGCCAAGTCAATGGATATTTTTAAGGCAGAGATAGGTAGATTCTTGATTAGTGCAGATGTCAGGGGTTATGGGGAGAAGGCAGGAGAATGGGGTTCAGAGGGATAGATAGATTATCCATGATTGAATGGCGGAGTAGACTTAATGGGCCAAATGGCCTAATTCTGCTCCTATCACTTCTGAACTAATGAAACTTGGGCACCAGTGATTGAATGGTAAATGGTTAAAAAAGTTTCAAAAGGTACGAATAGATCATTGTTTGTTGAAGTCAACAAAATTTGCGCTTATCTTAGACAGACCCCAGTATTTAAACCTGTCACAGCACAAAGCTGATTTAATTCTGATTAAGAAAATAATTGCAGATGCTGGTACAAATCGAAGGTATTTATTCACAAAATGCTGGAGTAACTCAGCAGGTCAGGCAGCATCTCGGGAGGGAAGGAATGGGTGACGTTTCGGGTCGAGACCCTTCTTCAGACTGATGTCAGGGGGGCAGGACAAAGGAAGGATATAGGTGGAGACAGGAAGATAGAGGGAGATCTGGAAAAGGGGAAGAGAGGGACAGAGGAACTATCTAAAGTTGGAGAAGTCGATGTTCATACCGCTGGGCTGCAAGCTGCCCAGGCGAAATATGAGGTGCTGTTCCTCCAATTTCCGGTGGGCCTCACTATGGCACTGGAGGAGGCCCATGACAGAAAGGTCAGACTGGGAGTGGGAGTTGAAGTGCTCAGCCACCGGGAGATCAGTTTGGTCAATGCGGACCGAGCGCAGGTGTTGAGCGAAGCGATCGCCGAGCCTGCGCTTGGTTTCGCCGAGCTCCTTACAGCTAATAGATAGACAGAGATAGATCTAGGCAGCATTCTGGTAAACCTCTTTCAGAATTCTTTCTTTAATTCCGATTAAAGTCACTGCGCTGGTACTTTGTGTAGTGCTTAGGATGAGTTCCCGCGAGTGGAATCATCACTAAAAGTGTTCAATATGGCAATGCAGAGGGACAGATGCTTTAAAACATAGAACAATGGAAAGGACAACAGAGGAACAGAGGCCCACAATGTCTGTGCCAAACATGCTGCCAAGATAATCTAAACTCATCTGCCTGCATGTGATTCGTAAGTCTCTATTCCCTGCATATCCATGAGCTTATCTAAAGGTCTCTTAACACCACAATCGTACATCTACCTCCACCACTGCCATGGCAGTATGTTCCAGGCACCTACCATCCTTTGTGTAAAAAGAATTGCCCCGCACATCTCCTATAAATTTTGCCCCTCTCACCTTGAACCTCTGGCCTCTACTCTTTGACAATTCCAGGTTCTGACTATCCTTGCAAACCCTCAGACTATCTTTTAATTGTTCCTTATCATGAACTATGGACTTACACCGTGGACAGCTCGATTGTAAACATGTATAGTCTTCTGCTGACTGGATAGCACGCACAAAAGCTTTTCACTGTACCTCAGTACACATGACGATAAACTGCACTCAAGTAAACTGAAACTGAACGATGGCCTCATAAATTTATGCTTCTATCAGCTCCCTCTCAGATGTACAGGGGCATTCTAGAGAAAACAATCCAGATTTGTCCAACCTCTCCTTACAGCTAATAGATAGACAGAGATAGATCTAGGCAGCATTCTGGTAAACCTCTTTCAGAATTCTTTCTCAGGCCTCCACATCATTCCGGTAATGGGACGATCAGAACTGCATGCAATACTCCAAATGCTGCATCATGACGTACTGACTCTTATATTCAATGCCCCGACCTTTGAAGAAGGCGAGGATACCAAACACCTTCTTTATCACACAATCTACTTGAGTGCTAATGGAATCACCACTAAAAGAGTTCAATCTAGTTGTACAGAGGGAGAGATGGTTTCCTGATTGCTGAGTTGGTGGACGTTTTTTGGCACGGTAGCATTGCCACAAGGCTGGGTGCAGAGAGTGTGGCCATGAGGGCTGGTGTTTAGTATAGCTTAGAGATACAGCCCGGAAACAGACCCTTCAGCCCACCGGGTCCTTGCCGACAAGCAGTCCTCGTACACTATCCTAGACAATTTAAAGAAGCCAATTAACCTACAAACCTGTACATCTTTGGAAACATAGAAACTTAGAAAATAGGTGCTATAGGCTAATGGGCCCTTCGAGCCAGTACCACCATTCTCTCTGATCATGGCTGATCATCCAAAATCAGTACCCCGTTCCTGCTTTCTCCCCATATCCCTTGATTCCATTAGCCCTAAGAGCTATATGTAACTCTCTCATTTGTCATTAAAGCATACTGTTTTTGGAAGGAGTGCAGGAGGAAACCAGAGATCCCGGGGAAAACCCACGCAGGTCACGGGGAGAATGTACAAACTCCGTACAGGCAGCACCCGGAGGTCAGGATCGAACCCGGGTCTCTGGTGCTGTGACACAGCAACTCTACCGCTGCGCCACCGTGCCGCCCATGTTAGGTAGACAGGATTGCACAGTCCAGGCAGTCAGCACGGAGATTTTGTCCTCTAGGCTGCACACTGGTCGAGAGAGGCTGGGCAGTTGATACACACATAGAACAGGAGTTCCAATCCCCAGACTGGCCTGCACGCACTGTGCCAGAAGGATGCGGCCCCTAAACCCCAAACATCAAAGCTGGGTCGCCCGGTCCCTGCTCACCTAATATTATCCCTCATCAGCAGCCTCTTCACACTGAGTCACGGGATGATTCAATACTGGGAGTGGGTGGGAGTGCCAGCAAAGTGCAAGAGTCAGCACGAAGCATCCTGCTTCCAGATTCCCAGCGTAGAGGTGGGAGAATGTGGTGAACAACTCTTACATCACAGATACTGACCTCCCAACCATCCAACGGATTTACCAGAGTCGCTGCCTCAAAAGGGCAGCCAGCTTCATCAGAGACCCACACCACCCTGGCCACGCATTAGTTTCACTCCTGCCATCGGGAAGAAGGTACAGGAGCCCGAAAACTGTAACATCCAGGTTCGGGAACAGCTTCTTCCCTACAGCCATCAGGCTATTAAACACTACAACCTCTAAATAAGCTCTGAATGACATAGGTTTGGGGGCATTGGTTTTGTCTTTTTGCACCATTATTGTTTGTTTTTATGTGTGTGTATATATTATAAATTATATATACACGTGTGTGTGTATATATTATAAATTATATATACACGTGTGTGTGTGTGTATATATTATATATTGTATATACACACATACTGAACATTTTCTTCATTTACTATATTGTTTACAGAGTACTACGTTTACATATTCTGTTGTGTTGCTGCAAGTACGAATCTCGCTGTTCTCTCTGGGACATATGACAATAAAACAGTCTTGACTCTTTGGAGGGCAGGGGTGTGTGGAACATTGCTGACACAACAGCACGCAGCCTGAGTGAACATCTATTAAATTCCAAAGGCTGCATGTTTGTGAGTCTTCAGGCTGGAAGAGTGCTGTAATGAATCAATGCTCTACAGGTTCGCACTATGTGGGTCGTTAGTATAATGTGTTTATGTCCAAGGTAATTTATCTCTTCTCGTCCTCTTCGAATGGTCCACAATCTTTAATAGCGTTGTTCGTATCATTTTCTTGCAACTCCTTCTCAAAACAGCCAGCTTGAAATTTTACAGCCAGTATTCTTAAATGACAATTTGTATGTCACCGCTTCCTGAAGATTCTGACCAAGTTATTTTTTTCTTGTGAACATCTTCTCCTCACGCTCCGGTGTGCCTCCCACATCCCAGAGACGTGCGAGTTTGTAGGTTAATTGTCCGCTGTAAATTACCCCTTAGTGTGCAGGGAGTGGATGCAAACGTGAGATGACAGAACTCGTGGGAGCGGATGATCGATGGTTGGTCATGGACCCGGTGGGCCGAAGGGCCTGTTTCCATGCTATGTCTGCAAGCTCTAAACTATGAGGAAAACATAGTTCATGGCTGAAGGCATCACCTCATCTTAAAGATTCATGCAACAATCTATAATTCCTCAAGAAAGTGAATCAGCAATGTGGAGATGGTTGGTGTCACTCAGACAGGAAGTGAAAACAATTTTAAATTGTTGTAAATCCTGCTTATGTTTGTGGTAGATTGCTGGTGAAGACTTTAAAAATCATACACATTCTTTTCATTACTTTTGCATTCGTACCTTCTCCCCCTTTTCAATTCAATCTTTCTTTTGCCCCAGTGTTTCTGTTTTGTCTTTAAGCCACCCTCCTCCTTCAGTCTCTCTCACTCTATCTCTGTCTTAATTAGAGATAAACCCTTGCACCATTGCAAGCTTGCACTTCCAACACCCATAACATGAGTTGTTACAACCAATCTCCAGCTCTATGGATGCACACTTGCCCAATTCCTTAATTCCTTAAACTAGCCAATCATCGTCAGAGAACTACCATTTAGGGAACAAGTCTAATTGAAATTATGCATCACAAGATCTCTGGTCAACATATATTCTCATCTTTAGAACTGGTTTCTCACAAGAGTTTTATCACAACCTTGCTCAGAAAACCTCTGCCACCTTATATGTGATCTTGGCAGATACACATACTAACTCATCTTGTAAGTCTGCACATATCTATTGAGACTGAGAAGCTCCATCCTGTCTTATCTCCAGACCAGTTCCCATCATCATCACAACTCATAAATCTTCATAACTCCACAGATTCTTCCTGACCTGCTGGGGATGTTTTCCAGCATTCTTTTTAGTTACTGTATTCTGTATCTCACAGTTCCAGTAATATGTTTTACCTCTCTTCTCACCCCAGATCTCATTAATCTCTTCCTGCTCATATCTCCTCCAGATAGATCAATTGCAATTAGTGTCATAGAGACATAGAGTTGAACAACACAGAAACAGGCCCTTCGGCCCACCATATCCATGCACATCTTGCGGGCTATCTATACTAAACCCATTTCCCCGCAATAGAATATGAAACAGTACATCACAAGAATGGGCCCACAATGTTTGTGCCGAACATAATGCCAAGTTAAACACAAAACGCTGGAGTAACTTAGCGGGACACGCAGCATCGCTGGAGAGAAGGAATGGGCGATGTTTCGGGTCGAGATCTTTCTCCAGACTGAAGTAACTACAGATGCTCGTTTGTAACAGCTGGTTTACATCAGGCTGCTGGTCTGAAGAGGATCTCGACCCAAAACCTCACCTATCCATTTTATCCTGGCCCACTGAGTTACTCTAACTTTTTGTGTCCTCTCTATATGGAGCTTCTGCAGAAATTGGTAAGAGTCAATTACCAATTGGAGACATGCCAAATGTGTTTAGTCTTCTGAGGAAGTAGAGGCATTGATGTGCATTCTTGGCCATAGTGTTAATGTGGTTGGACCAGGATACATGATTAGTGATATTTACACCTGGGATCTTGAAGCTCCCAAATATCTCCACTTCTGCACCACTGGTGCAGTCTGGGACGTGTAGTCCACGCCACTCCCTGACCAGCTCCTTAATTTTTGACATTGAGAGAGAAGTTGTTGTCTTGACACATACTTTCCCTCTCTGTCCAGAACTCCTCATTATTATTTTAGATTGCCCATGATGTTAATGTCACCAGATTAAAAATGAACACAATACGACAAATGTGGTCACCGCAAGGTCTTGTACAACTGTAACAGTTATTTTCTTATTCTATTCTCAATACCCTGACTGACGAAGGCCAATGTACCGAAAGCCTTCTTGACCAGCCTATCTACCTGTGACATCACTTTCAACCAACCATGTACCTGCAATAGATTCTCCATCTTGCCATCCTGTCCATCTTTGTCTTTCACTCGTTCCCGATCAAGCTTTTCCTGAACATTCACTATATTTCCTTTCAAAGATTCCCCTTGTCAGCTCTCATTTAACCCTTAAGCATCTGCTCTCAATCTCCATTTGCCAGGTCTTCTCTTGCTTAATTGAAATTCCCCCCAACCAAGACCTTTACTTGAGGACCAAGTTTATGCCTTTTCAAACTTGGTGAATAATGATCATTTGCTGCCTGTGTCTTCCACCACTAATACCTTCACCACCTGCCCAGTTTCACTTTTTAAGATTAGGTCAAGAACAGCCCTGTTTCCCGGAGGACACTCTCTGCATATTGTCTTTAAAACGTTTATTGGATCCACATAAAAAATCCCATCTCATCGCAGCCTCTCGCACTAAGAAAACCCCAGCCATTATTGGGAAAGTTAAAATCCACACTCCTGTGAACCCAACCGTATGAATATTGATTTCTCAAACTTCAAGTTACCCTTTCATTCCCTCTCTCTCCATCTCTCCCCCCCCCCCCACCCCCCCGACCCAACCGTATGAATATTGATTTCTCAAACTTCAAGTTACCCTTTCATTCCCTCACTCTCCGTCTTCCCCCCCCCCCCCCCCCCCCCCCCCCCCCCCCCGTCATCTTACTAGTTTCACTGTCTTCACTGTCGCCCTGCTTAGTTTCACTGTTTGTATCCACTCGTTATCACCTACTCCACAGCCAACAATGGACCATCATGTGCTCCACCTTTCCTTGATCATCGTTGCTGGCTTTGATTTGTTCTTTTCATACCTGCCATTCATTTGTTCCACACCTTTTCAGACCTCTAGTTTCCCTCTCCCCTGACTCTCAGTCAGAAGGGTCTCAACCCAAAACGTCACCTATTTCTTATCTCCAGCAATGCTGCCTGACCCTCTGACTTCCTCCAGCATTTTGTGCCCATCCCCGAGAGCTTTGTGGCTCTAACACCTTGCTGTGTTGTGCTTGCATATGTGTTCCTCAAATTCTGGCTAACCATTGGGAGCCTACGGTGTAAACCTGCCGAAATGATTGCCGCTCCTGCACTCAAAGACGGAGCTACCTAAAGACAATCCTTCCAAGGTATTCTCTCTGGGTCATGTTGTTGTTTCCCCTAATCAGTAATGTGGACTCCACCCCTCCTCACATTCCCCTCTGACACATCTAAAACTGCTGAACTCTGGACCATTAAGATATCAGTCCTGCAACCACATTGTTATCATTGCAATAGCACCACAAATCTAAGTGCAGACCCGTGCTCTAAGTTCACTAGCCTTACCTTACCTGTGAGGTTCCTTGCATTAAGGTAAATGAGCAGCTCCTACCAGTCCACCCATGCTCCATAACCTGCTTCTGGCTGCTCTGCCCACTTGACTTACTTTATTTTCCTTTACATTGTTCTCCCCACCTGCTCTAGTGCTCCTATGCTTCACAATTCCTCCCCCAGTGAAATTGTTTTCAAGTACCAAGTTCAACAAGCATGTTATAGGAAAGATGTTGGCAAGCTGGAAAGAGTACAGAGAAGATTTAGGAGGATGTTGCCAGGATCCGAGGCCCTGAGCTATCGGGAGAGGTTGAGCAGGCTAGTACCCCATTCCTTGGAGCACAGAAGTGATCTTATAGAATCATGTTGTACAAAATCATGAGAGGAATAAATCGGGTAAAGGCGAGTGTCTCACCCAGAGTAGGGGAATCGAGAAACAAAGGACATAGGTTTAAGGTGAGGGGCAAAGATTTATTAGGAATCCGAGGGGTAATTTTTTCACACAAAGGATGGTAGGTGTATAGAATGAGCTGCCGGAGGAGAAAGTTGAGGCAGGTACTATTGCAGGTACTATTGCAACATTTAGACAGGTATATGGATAGGATAGGTTTAGAGGGATAAGGGCCAAATGCAGGCAGATGGGACTAGTGTAGATGGGACATGTTGGTCGGTGTGGGCAAGTTGGGCCGAAGGGACCTGTTTCTACGTTGTATAACTCTATGACTCTATAACAAGCCTTCACTTTCTCTTGCTCAACCAACACTGATACCAGTCTTGGTCTTCACTTCTCAAGTATTCCCTTTGTTCTCACCACATCTCTCCATCCTCTGTTTTCTAACTTTCCTTCATTCTGGTAAAGCCATTAACCCAAATGATGACCCCATTTCTCTCTCCATGGTCATTGCCTAACTGCTGAATATTTTCATTTGACTTAAAAAGGATGAGATGATAAATTAGAAAAAAAATAATTTAATGCCACAGCTCATAAATGGGTCTGAAAAAAAAAGTTTTAATGCAAGTCAAGATCCCAAATAATACCAAAAAAATATCAGTCATGTTCACTTGTCTATCACTGCAAAATACAAATCAAAAAATTATATTCTGTCAGGCACTGAGATAATGAGTTTAATAGGCAATGTAATGTAACTGAAGGTCACTTCACTAACTTAGAATGGAATAAAGTAACTAAAAATGTTGGCTTATTCATGACATAGCAAGAATTTCTATTTAATGTGCCAGGTATTAATTGTTTTAAACAATATTTGTTTCCTGATCTCATGTCATTTTGGGTAGATGTTATTATCAGACTACGCTAACATGAGAGCACTTCAATTAGGCTGCTCTTTGTGAAAGCGAAGAGAAAATATACTGATATTAGGAAAGTTCTCAATGTCATGTGTTGCACTTCATGCAATCAAAAACACAACTTGATTTAAGTAGCATTTTGAACATTTTAAATGTTATATCATAAAGTTGAGTTTAATCAAAGCAAATATGAAGTGTTGCACTTTGGGAGGTCAAATGAGAAGTTAGGCGAAAGGATATGGTTAATGGCAAGACTCTTGACAGCAATGATGTACCGAGGGATCTTGGAGTCCAAAACCATAGCTCCGTGAAAGTGGCCACACAAGTAGATAAGTGGTAAAGAAGGCATATGGCATGCTTGGCTTCATCAGACAGGACATCGAGTATAAGATGTGTAAGACACAAAGTGGTGGAGTAACTCAGTGGGTCAGGCAGCATCTCTGGAGCAAAAGGATAGATGATGTTTCCGCTGAAGAAGGGTTCCGACCTAAAACATCACCTATCCTTTCTCTCCAGAAATGCTGTCTGACCCACTAATTTACCCCAGCACTTTGTGTCTATCATCGAGTATAAGAGTCAGGAAATCATGTTGTAAAACTTTGATTTGGCCGCATTTGGAATATTGCAATTCTGGTCACCCATTACGGAAAAGATACGGAGGCTTTGGAGAGAGTCTGAAGAGGTTTACCAGAATTCAGCATGGATTGGAAGGTATTAACTAAAAGGAGAGATTGGACAAACTTGGATTGTTTTCTCTGAAGCATCAGAGGTTGAGGGAAGACCTGAAAGAAGTGTATATAATTATGAGAGGCATAGATAGGGTAGACAGTCAGAATAAGACACAAAGTGCCAGAGTAACTCAGCGGCTACGGCAGCATCTCTGGAGAACATGGATAGGTGATGGTTCGGGTCGGGACCCTTCAAACTCCTTGTTCAGAAAGCAAGAACCTTGTTTCCAGGGTGAAAATGTCAAAGTCTGGAGGACATAGCTTGAAAGTCAGAGGGGAAAAGTTTAAAGCATATGTGCAGAGCAAGTCTTTTTGGTTTTACACAGGGAGAGGAAGGTAGCTGGGAATGTGTTCATTGGGGGTGGAGGTGAAGGCAGATATGATAGTGGTGTTTGAAAGGCTTTTAGATATGCAGGGAGTGGAGGGATTTGGATCACGTGCAGGCAGAGAATGAGAAAATTAGTTTAACTTGGCATTATAGTGTAAGAAAATAACTGCAGATGCTGGTACAAATCGAAGGTATTTATTTCACAAAATGCTGGAGTAACTCAGCAGGTCAGGCAGTATCTCAGGAGAGAAGGAATGGGTGACGTTTTGGGTCGAGACCCTTCTTCAGACTGATGTCAGGGCATTATGTTCAGCACAGGCATTGTGGGCCTGTTCATGTGCTGTGTTTTTCAGTATTCTATGTTTAAATGTTCCAACGGCTAAAAATAGCATGCAATCAGATCAAGAATGATAAGAAACTATGAAAAAAGATTGGACAAGTAACAAAAGGTTTCTCCAAAGAAGTCAGTTTTATGGAACTGTTTAAGTAAGGTGGTATTAGCAGGAAAGTTAGAAAACGCATTCTCGAAGCTAAGGAACATATCAAATGAAGGTAAATGAGTAGCGATAGAATATTTATTAAAAATAGGTGTTGCACAAAAGGCTGGGGTTAGATGAGTGCAGAGATTTTGAGGAATTATAAACACCAAAGTAGGATCAGGATGCTACACGTTTCAGTGGGAAGGCAGGATTTATCGAGGGCAAATTAGCCAAAGGTTCTCAATCATTATCCACATGTACGTGCTAACGTCGTTGTGTCTGGCAGACAAGCCGACCAAGAATTAATGAGGGGATGTTCAACATCAACAGCTGTGGAGGCCAAGTCAATGGATATTTTTAAGGCAGAGATTGACAGATTCTTGATTAGTATGGGTTTCAGGGGTCATGGGGAGAAGGCAGGAGAATGGGGTTGAGTGGGAAAGATAAATCATCCATGACTGTTCACGAGATTGATCCCTGGAATGGTGGGACTGTCATATGAGGAAAGATTGAAAAGACTAGGCTTGTATTCACTGGAGTTTAGAAGAATGAGAGGAGATCTTATAGTGACATATAAAATTATAAAAGGACTGGACAAGCTAGAGGCAGGAAAAATGTTCCCAATGTTGGGGGAAGTCCAGAACCAGGGGCCATAGTCTTAGAATAAAGGGGAGGCCATTTAAAACTGAGGTGAGAAGGAACTTTTTCACCCAGAGAGTTGTGAATTTGTGGAATTCTCTGCCACAGAGGGCAGTGGAGGTCAAATCACTGGATGAATTTAAGAGAGAGTTAGATAGAGCTCTGGGGGCTAGTGGAATCAAGGGATATGGGAAGAAGTTGGGCACAGGTTACTGATTGTGGATGATCAGCCACGATCAAAATGAATGGCGGTGCTGGCTCGAAGGGCCTAATTGCCTCCTCCTGCACCTATTTTCTATGACTGAACAGCAGAGTAGACTTGATGGGCCTAATTCTGCTCCTATAACTGATGAATATTGCAGATTTGGTATAAAACCGGCATCATGAACTCACCACCCCTATAGAAGACGCCCGATTTTAACATTCATTGAGATCAATGGAAAATTAAATCAGGCCCATTCCATAATCAGCAGCCAACTCTCGACACCCACATAAAGAAGCATATAATTCTACATACGTGGAGAAAGGCCACTGGCATGTGACACCAGCAGATGATCAAGATGATTGATCTGTAGCTTAGCAACAGAAAGCACCATCAGGAACGGAGGAGTGGTGTCTTGGAAATTGTCAGGAAGAAAAATAGATTTTTTTTTTCCTTCACAACTTTGACTTCTTCCTTGGTGTAAATGTTGGATTGCTATTTTTAGGATTACTTTCATTATTTTTGGCGAGCACTAAAATTAACAGATTAATAATTGTCTTGAAATCAATCAAGTGGAAAATTTAAGTTTAGAAGCAAGGAGGTCCTACTGTAGTTGTACAGGGCCCTGGTGAGAACGTACCTGGAGTATTGTGTGCAAATTTGGTCTCCGAATTTGAGGAAGGACATTATTGCTATTGAGGGAGTGCAGCGTAGGTTCACCAGGTTAATTCCCAGGATGGCGGGACTGACATATGATGAAAGAATGGGTCGACTGGGCTTGTATTCATTGGAATTTAGAAGGATGAGAGGAGATCTTATAGAAACATATAAAATTCTTAAAGGATTGGGCAGGCTAAATGCAGGAAAAATGTTCCTGATGTTGGGGAAGTCCAGAACCAGGGGTCACAGTTTAAGAATAAGGGGTAGACCATTTAGGACTGAGATGAGGAAAAACGTTTTCACCCAGAGAGTTGTGAATCTGA
Source organism: Rhinoraja longicauda (assembly GCF_053455715.1). Taxonomy (NCBI): domain Eukaryota; kingdom Metazoa; phylum Chordata; class Chondrichthyes; order Rajiformes; family Arhynchobatidae; genus Rhinoraja; species Rhinoraja longicauda. The sequence goes on along the minus strand of NC_135967.1, from coordinate 39,026,278 downwards.
AATTCTCTGCCACAGAAGGCGGTGGAGGCCAATTCATTGGATGTTTTCAAGAGGGAGTTAGATTCAGCTCTTAGGGCTAATGGAATCAATGGATACGGGGAAAAAGCAGGAACGGGGTACTGATTTTAGATGATCAGCCATGAACATATGGAAGGACCAAATGGCCTACTCCTGCATCTATTTCCTATGTTTCTAAGTGGATTAAGCATTGAGATAATCACACTTTCGTCAGATGTTTTTACCCTCTGTTTCAAAACCTCTAACTTTACCACAAAAAAAATGTATCGAGTCCAGCAGGGGTTAAATATTTCACATCTTGCAGCTGGAGGTTATGAGTTTTTAAGCTCACACATGGTTCCCTCAGTTATAGAGTGGAAACAGGCCTTTCGGCCCAACTTCCCCACACCGACCAACATGCCCCATCTACACTAGTCCCACCTGCCTGCATTTGGCCCATATCCCTCTAAACCTGTCCTATCCATGTACCTGTCTAAATGTTTCCTAAATGTTGCACTAGTACCTGCCTCAACTACCTTCTACGGTAGCTCATTACCCCTCAGGTTCCTATTAAATCTTTTCCCCCTTAAACCTATGCCCTACGGTTCTCAATCCTCTACTTTGTGTGTCTACCCGATCTATTCCTCTCATGATTTTGTGCACCTCAATAAGATCACTCCTCATCCTCCTGCGCTCCAAAGAATTGAGTCCTAACTTGCACAACCTCTCCTTAATACCTCAGGCCCTCTAGGCCTGGCACCATCCTCCAAAATCTTCTATGTACCATTTCCAGCTCGACAACATCTTTCCTATAACATGGTACCCAAAACTGAACACCATACGCTAAATAGACACAAAAAGCTGGAGTAACTCAGCTGGTCAGAGAGCATCTCTGGAGAAAAGGAATAAGTGATGTTTCAGGTCGAGAACCTTTTTCAGACTGAAAGTCAGGGGAGAGGGAAACTATTTCCCCAGAGTTGCTGTCTGACCCACTGAGTTACTCCAGCTTTTTGTGTCCATCTTCAGTTTGAACCAGCATCTGCAGTTCCTTCCTACACAATACTCTAAATGTGGCCTTACCAACGTCTTATACAACTGCAACATGACCCCCCAACTTCTGTACTCACAACTGCTACATGACCACCCAACCTCTATGCTCTTATATTCTCAAGGGTTATACTCAAGGTTTTACGGCCTATTGGTATAGTCCTGTTGGACAGGACACTCCATGGGAAAACAGAAGGCCCCATCTCTGCAAGAGGACAATGGGCTTGAGCCCTGATCCAAGGCTACCTTCTTGGCAGATCGCAAAACTGATTCAAAAATGTTTCTGGCAGCAACTTACAGACCGACTGATGCACCCACCAATCCAGTAATAGATCTGTGAGGGAGCGAGCTGCCTCTGAAAAGGAAAAAAGTGATTACGGAGGGGAAATAAAAATTAAGGAAATTTGTTATTTTTCTTCCTCAACATTGCACCAGTGTTTAGCTTGAATAATGCTTACACTAAGAAATTCCAGATCAGTTCAGTTCAGTGCTAGTTTATTATCACGTGTACCAAGGTACAATGAAAAGCTTTTGTTGCTTGCCAACCAGTTAGCGGAATGACAATACGTGATTACAATCGAGCCATTCACAATGCACAGATATATGATAAATGGAATAATGTTTAGTGCAAGGTAAAGCCAGTAAAGTCCGATCAAAGATAGTCCGAGGGTCACCAAGGAGGTAGATAGTAGTTCAGGACTGCTCTCTGGTTGTGGTAGGATGGTTCAGTTGCCTGATAACAGCTGGGAAGAAACTGTCTCTGAATTGGGAAGTGTGTGTTTTCTACTTCTATCCATTTTGCCTAATGGGAGAGGTGATAGGAGGGAGTGGCCAGGGTGCGACTCATCCTTGATTATGCTGCTGGCCTTGCCAAGGCAGCGTGAGGTATAAATGGAGTCAATGGAAGGGAGTTTGGTCACGATTTTGTCACGATGGGCGCAAGTATTACAGGCTCCCTAATTTCAAATCAATAATGCTGTCTCCTAGAAATTCACATCACAACACTTCAACAAAGTCTACAAACTACTTGAGGCAAATAGATTGAGGTTTAATTAGTTGGCGGATTATCTTATTCGTAACTATCATTGTCCAAACTTGGGGATTCTTGTAGACACAAAATGCCTGAGTAACTCAGCGGGTCAGGCAGCATCTCTGGGGAAAAGCAAATAGGTGAATCTTCGGGTCAGGATTCTTTTTCAAACTGGGGATTCTTATCTTCTACCATAGATAAAAGACATTTCTATACAGGTTTCATGAATCACGACTGGTCCTCCTCCATATGCTGCCTAGAGGGTATTTTTCAACACATCTCATGTCTCTTGACTCACTGGGCCCCCAGTAAAAGCCCAGAAGGTGAATTATGTACATGACCCTTGTTATTTGTGGGAGGCAAATTGTCTATGGAGGCAGGTGACAAAAAAAACTGCATGTAATTTGCTCACCTCTTCTTCATTTAAAAACAGTGCATTTAAAAAAAAAACATGTTTTAATTTTCCAAAGATATGAGCTCGGCAAATTGTTGAATAGCAATTGCAGGCCAAACATTAAAAATGGCTGTAAGAAGATGCAGATCATTATAAATTCTACCAGAATTATTTAGTCAAAAATAAAAGGCAATGGCATAAAATAAGGTCTGTTTTTCTTTTTCTCCACAGTTTCAAAAATAACCAAAAATAGATTAACAATGCTGTGTCATACTGTATTACGGAAATAGCAACAGCTGAATTCATTTGATTAAGACTGCAGGAACAGATTTGCCTCAGGGTTTGTTTGAAACTGTGGTGGGTTTTATTAACTCTCTGAGGCCTGAAACGTCAGTCCTTCGTCCACTCTGCACAAGAGTGCATTTGCAATCTCCCATTACCCCACGATTCACAATATAAACAAGTCTGCCTCGTCATACATAACACACTCTGAACAAAATAATCAATTCCTGTACAGACAACATTTTTTTTTTTTCCCCAAAAAAAAGCATGCTGGCCATTTTCTATCTTGAAACATGCTGGGTATTTTTTTTAAAACATCAATCCACCAACAAATTTATTGGTGCAAATAACATTGTTAGTTTTACAGGGAAATATTTATTGACAATGCTTAAATGCAAACATTGAGCATCCTTCAGCCAAAACTGCCCATCTCTCTCTCTCTCTCCCCTCTCTCTCTCTCTCTCTCTCTCTCTCTCTCACACACACGCTGAGACCAGCTTTCAGAAATACAGAGCATGAATAATTGCTTGCTAGAAAATTCTATAGAGCGCAGATACTATTGCTGAGAAAATTAAAAACCTCCCTAAAGCCCTTTACTAAATTAGTTCATATATATGTTTTTGTTTTTTTTTAAATTTGACACAAGATCTTCCCAACAAATAACTAGACTTACAGGCATATTAAAGACAAGACACGACAAAAGATTAGGTAGATAATATACCAACGTCATTCATATCACTGCAGGCCCATGTTGTAGCGGTGTCTCTGGAGCGCTGTGTCACCTCAATAGCTCAAGACTCATCCATTAGCGTGTGCCGAGCAGGAACATTAAAATTACATTCACCAACACCAACACTACGATAATGGCAAACACAACAATGGTCTGTATATCCAAGGTCATGGTGCAATGCAGGAGACTGTAATATTCAAGATGCGGATCTGGCAGGCTCTGTGTGGTCAACCTGGGTTCTGAACTAAAATTGTCCAGCAGATCCACCATGCCAGATGAGGTCTCTTCTTCTCCCCCTTGTTTTCCTAATTCATTCCATTCCAGCTGATTGCAGCGTCAGCCTCAAGTGCTTCACTTGCACTGGATTCTTTGCCATCACCCATTCGGCACGTCACACTGTTGTGTGGATAAGAGAGGGGGAGAGAGAGGGAGAGAGAGGGGGAGAGAGAGGGAGAGAGAGGGGGAGAGAGAGGGAGCCAGGGTTTCGAACAGCAGCCCCCTGTAAAGCTGTATCTCACACACACACACACACACACAGTGCGAAGGCAGCATCCGAGGCGGGCGTCGAATGCTAATCACTTGCCAAGTAAAGCAAGGTTGCCAATCATGTATGAAAAGGTAATGCCATGACTACACAGTCGTCGCATATCGCTCTGTGTTAAAGAGGGGAGGGGTCTAATGGGGAATCTTCAACAGTAGATGGGGGTTTTTTTTTTTTTTTTTTTAAATGCAAAGCAAGATCTTTTAGGGGGAAAAAAAAACAACTTAGATAAATGTCACCTGGATATTTCACTTTGCTCGCTTTCAGAATGCAAACAGCCAAGAAGGCAAAAACACGCTTTCCGAAAAGCTAACTCTTTCAGTCCCACGACCCGGGTGGGTGGAAAAAATATATATAGACTAACCATTTTCTCGAGGAAACATCGCCGCAGCTGGGGGTTTTTTCTCTTTTTTTTTTTCTTCCTTTAGTTTGCTGTACTAGCTCCCGTGGTAACCCGACTAGTGAAGCAGATTGTATCAAGAGTCGAGCAGACCAGAAGGTCTCAGCTTTGGTTCAGGATCTGTGCAGAATTACCACATCTCAGCTGGTGTAAATATGAGTGGGTTTCTCCCCCCCCCCCCCCCCCCCTCCCCTCCCCTCCCATTTGGCCTGGGCCAGCAGAGATCAGCATGGGTTTGCACACCTGGGTTTCAGTCCAGAAACTCTCGCTGTAAAGATATGTAGCAGCCGATCAGTTGGCAGGGAGAGTGATGGAGGGAGGGATCGAGTTTGGAGACCTGCTCTCCAGTTTGCTGCAGAGACCCATTGATTCAAGTCGTGCGGCACGATTATCCAGGGAGTGGGTTAACCTGGGATGTGATGGGTGGGGTGTGTCTCTCTCTCAGGGAGAGTCCCGCCCAGTGGGTGAAAGTCATTTCAAAGAATGTATCAGGATAGAAACGATGTAATGAATCAAACGAAGAAAAAAAAGTATAATGGCCTCGTAAATATTTTTTAACACAGCTGCACTAAACTCGGATAATGTAGGTTTCCCCCCCCCCCCCCCCCCCCTCCTCCATCCTTGCATTCAGCAGGTGTGGAAGGATGGAGATGTACCTACAATCTCGCCCTTGCCTCGTTGTGTGGACCCGGGTGTTAACTGAGATCGACTACCTAAATTAGATAGACAACAAATGCCGGAGTAACTCAGCGGGTCAGGCAGCATCTGTGGAGAAAAGGTATTCGTCAGACTGAGATTCAGGGGGCACTCTGGGTCTCAATCCCCTGACTCTCAGTCTGATGAAGGATCTCGATCTGAAACATCACCTATTCCTTCTCTCCGGAGATGCTGCCTGACCCTCTTGAGTTACTCCTGGATTTTGTGTCTATCTTCGGTGTAAACCAGCAATCCGCAGTTCCTTCCTACACAGGACTGCCTAAATTACTTGGGACCATCCCCATCCCTCGTGCAACACATCACCACCTCCCACAGAAGAGTGTACTTAGTTTAGTTTTGAGATACAGCGTGAGCCGAGTCCACGCCAACCAGTGACCCCTGAACATCTGCATTATCCTACACACCAGTGACAATTTTTAATGAAGCCAATTGACCTGCAGGTCTTTGGAGTGTGGGAGGAAACCGAAGCACCCTGAGAAAACCCACGTGGTCCCAGGGAGAGCGTACAGACTCTGAATAGACAGCACCTGTGGTCAGGATCGAACCAGGGTCTCTGCCGCTGTAAGGCAGCAACCCTACCTCCCCTGGCAGCTCATTCCATACACCCACCACCCTTTGTGTGTGGTACCGAGGTGCGGTAAGGCCTGAAGGTAGTATACTACAGTCTGTAAACCTCCAAAGACGTGCGGGTTTGGAGGTGAATTGGCTTCGGTCAAGATTGTAAATTGTCCCCAGTGTGTGTAGGATAGTGATGGTGTGTGAGGATCGGGTGGTCGGCGCGGACACCAGAGGTGGAAGGGCCTGTTTCTGCGCTGTATCTCTAAACTTGACGAATTCCACATCACTGAATGTGACTGAGTGACTCCCAGCTCCTCGTGGCGTCATGTCGTTTCTATCGAGACCACCCTCTGCTCCCACCCTCTCCGCTCATCACTACCTGCCGCTGGGTCAAATCAGCCAAGCTGCAGAAGTAGTGAATTTCACCTCCCCGCTGGGGAGCATTTGGCAAAAGTGCAGAGAAGAACCCACATTGACACATAAAAATGAGAAGGAAGAAAAACGAAGCAGTGAGTACAAGGATACAGATAAGTCGTTCACTTGGCTTGCATCTGACCCTGTTATCTAATGGTTTTAAAGAGGAGTTAATAATGAAGATTATACGGTGCATGGGAGAAAGTCAACCATCCCCTGGCACTATTCCCAGAGGCCAGCACTGAAGCAAACCTAGCAAAAGGTGGATCTAATATTCAGGCCACTGTTGACTGTCATGGGCTGCATCTTAATTATAAGCAGCCTGACTCTGTTCTGCATCCTGCATTTTGCTGACCAGGACATTGTGATCGCAGTTTGCTAAATAGGTCATGGAGTTATGGAATGGTAGTGTGGAAACAGGCCCGTCGGCCCAACGTCCCCACACCGGCCAACAATGTCCCACCAGCTACATTCGTCCCATCTGCCAGCATTTGGTCCATATCCCCCCAAACCTGTCCTATCCATGTACCTGTCTAACTGCTTCTTAAATGTTGGGATAGTCCCTGCCTCAACTACCTCCCCTGGCAGCTCATTCCATACACCCACCACCCTCTGTGTGTGGTACCGAGGTGCGGTAAAGCCTGAAGGTAGTATACTACTGTCTGTAATATGGTGCCGCACAGTGAAGCAGGTGGTACAGCTGCTGTCTTACAGTGCCAGAGACCCAGGTTCGATTTTGACCCTCGGGTGCAGTCTGTGTAAAGTTTGCACGTTCACCCTTTAGGTTTCCTCTGGGTGCTCCGGTTTCCTCGGACATCCCAAATACTTGTGGGTTTGTGGGTTAATTGGGCTCTGTAAATTAATCACAGTGGGTAGGGAATGGGGGTGATTGATGAGCTCATTGTGCCGAATGGACCTGTTTCCTAGATGTACCTTTCAACAGTTATTATAATACATATCAATTCAGGTATGTATATTTACAATATATTATCATTAATGTTATGTTATTGTAACAGTACCAGTTGGATGGCAAAATCAGGTACCATCAGGCTGTTCATTTAAATTAGATATCAATATGTTCATTATTATAATGGGTTTTTTCTACAGCAGTCCTGTTAGCATGACACATCTGATGGAATAATTGGCACACAGGTTCAGAGAGAAAAGCATAAAGTCAAGAACAAACTGTATTTTTGACATTCAATCATCAGCGTGCAGCTTCCAAATTGGACACTGGGTGCTAATTCAGATGGTCATCCTCCAAAATCTGAGGGATATTGTTTTAACTTGTGCTACTTGGGTTAGCCAGAACAGTTGTATAGGCTTTAGACATTGGAGATACAATGCAGAAACAGGCCCTGAGTCCGCATCAACCAGCGATCACACCTGCACTACCCTGCACACTAGCGACAATTTACATTTTTACCACGGCCAATTAACTTACAAACGTGGACGTCTTTCGAGTGTGGGAGGAAACCGGAGCACCCGGAGAAAACCCACGCGAGGATGTACAAACCCATAGGGTGAATGTACAAACTCCGTACAGACAGCACCCGTAGTCGGGATCAAACCCGGGTCTCTGGCGCTGTAAGGCAGCAACTCTACCACTGTTCCCCTGTGAATTGTAAACAAAAATTAAATATTTATCTATTGGGATTTCTGAGGGCTAAATCATCCAAGATACAGTAAATGAGCTAGATAGCCCCAGAAGAAAGTAATACCAAAGAGCATAGATCAGTACAGCACAAGGACAGGCGCTTCGGCCCATAATGTCTGTGCCGAACGTGATGCCAAGACCATCTCTTAAAAACCTGAGCATAATCCATATCCCTGTATTCCCTGCATATCAGTGCGCCTATCCAAAAGCTCTTAAATGAGACTATCATATCTGCCTCAACCACCAACCCTGACAGCACATTCCAGGTACTCACCACCCCCTGTGTGTAAAAAAAAAAAAGAGTTGACCCACACATCCTCTTTAAAACTTTGCTTCTCTCAGCTTCCAGCTATGCCCTCTAGAATTTGGTTTTTCCATCCTGGAGAAAAAGGTCTGACTGTCTACCCTATCTATGCCTCTCCTCCTGAGATTCTTTGTTTACCACTCCGCTGAACGCAGGATAATTGCGTGCAGGATAACCCCACATTAAAATGCAGCCTGTACTAGTTTGAGATCTAGGTTCAGGTCCTTTCCTTTTGTATTCAAATCAATAGTCAATAGTCAATTTATTTGTCACATACACATAAATGTGTAGTGAAATGAAAAATTACCCGCAGTTCAACAATAAGACCAATAAGAATAATCAATAAAAATGCAATAACACATACAACCATAAACCAAACAAAAGAAACATCCATCACAGTGAGTCTCCTCCAGTCCCCTCCTCACTGTGATGGAAGGCCAGAATGTCTTTTTCTCTTCCCCTGCCATATCCTCAGAGATAGTAAGTATGGTGAAGATGAACACAAAATGCTGGAGCAACACAGCGGGACAGAGAGCATCTCTGGAGAGAAAGGTTGGGTGATATTTCGGGTCTTGGCCTGCAATGTCACCCACTCCTTCTCTCCAGAGATGCTGCCTGCCTCGATCAGTCACTCCATCATTTTGTGTCTATCTTCGGTGTACACCAGCATCTGCAGTTCCTTCCTACACATGTTGAGTACGTTTGTGGTCGAGGAATGGAACTTCCAATTGTTCTTAGAGCTGGTCTGATGGCTAAGTAGTTGGACCGTGTCTTTGTGTGATGCGACTTTGCATGGAGATTACTACATTCTACTTTGGGTTGCCTAGGTTACCCCATCTTGCAAAGCAGTTCTGTGTTTCTTCAGTTTATCTAGAAAATACCTCATTCATTAGATCAGAGAATGTCAGCAATTGAGGAAAACAGTTATTTGCTGGTGGGTTAATATCCTTGAATTGCTCAGAAATTTAGTAGGTGCGTGCTTTGATGGTACTGTATTTTATGTGTGGGAAATCAGTCTGAAGAAGGGTCTCGACCCGAAAAGTCACACATTCCTTCTCTCCCCGAGATGTTGCCTGACCTGCTGAGTTATTCCAGCATTTTGTGTATACTGTGTTATATGGTGGTTTGGTGGAACCAATTACCTATGCTTTGAATGGGGTTTACAGACTGAAGTTATTTAAGGGTTTAGAGGGCACAATTAACCCAGTTCCCAGGTGATCACAAAAACCATGTTTAAGTTTTGTTTCAAAAAAGTCTCTGAACTTTCTCTGCACTAACAGTGCTAACCCTTGTCAAGGCCTTTCTCATCACTGCCACAAATACTTTAGGCTTTAGTCTTTAGAGATGCAGTGTAGATACAGGCCCCTTGGTCTACCGAGTCCGCGCCGACCAGCGATCATCCCGTACAATAACTAGCATTAACCTACACAGGAGGGACAATTTTCAATTTTTTTTACCGAAGCCACTTAATGTACAAACCTGTGCGTCTTTGGAGTGTGGGAGGAAACCGGAGCACCCGGAGAAATCCCACGTGGTCGCAGGGAGAATGTACACACTCTGTACAGACAGCACCCGCAGTCAGGATCGAACCCGGGACTCTGAAGCTGTAAGGCAGCAACTCTATCGCTGCGCCACCGTGCCACCCCCAAAATTCCTCACATGAATAGTCAACGGTGAATGCCATCAGTCAATTTGTGGCAGCTCACACTGCAGCCAACTCCTTTCCACACAGAAGGTATCGCTTTGTACATTGCAGCAGAAGTCATTGTATATAATTCAACAGCAGGCTTTTCTCATGCTTTTCCATAGTTAGTGTTAGAATTAAGGTTGTTTGTATCTTATACATACCCAATCGTCAGGATGCAGAGTAGAAACCTCAACCTTACCAATGGCACATATATGAAAGGCGTAAATTCTCATTCTCTTCACCTATAGATGAATCGGAATGAGGGTGACATTGGGAAAGAATGGTAGAAGCTTCACTGAAAGAAAAACCTCCACATTCTTGGGACATTGGAAACAGGTTGACTGCCCTGTAAGTGCTTACTATGTGTTTTTCAGTCATGTACAATAGGGAGACATATGTTATTTAATATATTGTATACATCATAGTTTATCTTCAGATAGACCCAAAATGCTGGAGTAACTCAGCAGGGCAGGCAGCATCTCTGGAGAGGATTTCTCTGGGTGATGTTTCAGGTCAAGACCCTTCTTCAGACCCGAAATGTCCCCCATTCCTTCTCTCCAGAGATGCTGCCCATCCCGCTGAGTTACTCCAGCTTTTTGTGTCTATCTTCGGTTTAAACCAGCATCTGCAGTTCCTTTCTACACATAGTTTATCTTTAGTCTGGGTAACAGCTGGAAAGGCTTCCATGTAAAGTATAATCCCATCACAAAACTTGCATACATAGAGCAGGCTGACGTATTTGCTTTCATGTCAACATTAATGTGTTAAGAAATTAATTCAGCTTTTGAAAGCATATTATAAATACCATCTTGCACTCTTATCTTTTCCCTGTATGGTTAAAGATATTAAAGCATTTATTTTGCTACTTTGGGTGACTGGAAAATTCTTTGTGCCATTATCACAGCAAAGATATGTTGGCCAAGGATTAGCAGCAGCATTTAAAATTGATGAGATGAGTATTTTTTACGTAGTGATCCTGGTATCACCAGAATGTTGAACATACCTTCTGAATGATGTTCCAGAGTGGCCTGATTCTGCCTAGTTGCCAAACAACCACATTCTTATTTCATACAATACAAAAATGTTAAAAGCAGTAAATCTATGTGCTTTCTACCTTGCCTTCCGTCTCAATTTTTTGCCATTATTCTCCCAAAGCCAAACTGGTCTGCTGATATTCGTCGAAGAAGGATTTCTGACTCTCTGGCTACACATGGCTCCAGATTTTGTGTACCTTATTGTGTGCTGTGACTGTTGGCAGATCAAATTCCCTCCAGGGACGAATAAAGTTTTATCGTATCATATCGTATTTGCCTTTCAGCCATCTCTCTCTGTCTCTGGAATCCACATCTCCTTCCTGAATCTGTGCCCTGCTACTTCCAACCCCCTGCTAACTATGGTGGTGGAAATGCCTTTGTGCAGAATGTGTAAAAGTCTGTATTTATGCTTTGGGCTTCAGGCCTGGCATGAAATGTGAATCTATTGTTTATTTAAATTTAAATTTAATTTTTCAGCCTGGACAATAAGGTATTAGTCTGGGCTGGATCCAAACACACAGTGAAAGGATATTATCGACATCAACAGAAATGTTGTGCAGCACTTGTCTATAGAACATAGCAGACCTTTCTTATCTAGCTTTGAATTATAGTACATTTGGGTGCTTTGCTTTAAGAATTTTGATTAATTTAATCCCGGAGGTGACAAGTAATTTCTGAGGGTTTCTGTGGCATCCAATAACAGAATGATGCCAGTGCTTTATAAATGGGGGGTGAGCGAGAGGTCGAGGACTAGAGGAAATATATTATTAGCAGTAAATCTGATACCATGGAATGAAACAATCAGTATTCCAAAACGCACGAAACAAATCAAAAACTCTCAGCTCAAAAACATTTCAGCGCAACCTCAAATTCCATAACACAGAGACTTTCTCCAGTTACCTTTTAATTAAGGCTGTTTGGTTAATGTTATTTTTTCAAAATGGACTTACAGTCCCATTGTTGTCCTACACAACTTCTTCTTAAATGATGCCATCATGGGAGTAAGGAAGCTGTAAGCACACAGGTTGTGTGGTAATTTGATGCAGTTCAAATATAATTAACAGGGAGAGAAAATGTTGTTGATTTTAAAACATTATCAGAATTCCCAATAGTTGATATTAAGTTCCATTAAGGGAACCTTAAAATGCTCATGGAATCGCTGCAACTAATGGATTAGCACCTTCTGTGTGAATTCATAATGATTTAGATTCAGTAAGCAAAATACCTTTTGCAATTTTAACCACCTTTTTCAAAAGCTGCTGCAACCACCATTGTGGAGTAGAAAATATTCCAAACGACAAGGAGGGGGGGGGGAATCTGTAATCAGGTCTAGTGACTCATTGGGAAAGCGTTTAAAAACATCCCATTAAACATCTCAGTTTGTAACGTTTTAAAATAAAAAGATGCCATTCTCCACATAAATACCTAACAGGATTTTGGGACTCGGCAGCTAGGCTGCGTCACAAATCTGCACATCAATGGAAATGCGTATCACAACGCAGGCTGCACATGGAAGACCCCTGCTGAGTTTTAGTAGCTGTCTATTTTTAGATCTTCAAACGCAATCCCAATTCTATTTGGTTGCCTTTTATGGCAAAACCTAAGTCAAATCTCACCTCCTTTCAATTGCTTTGAACTGAATATGATGCTATGGTTCACACTTATTTTTTATATTGATGATGTAAGGGAATTATACACGTCCAATGTAATGTAAATCTCATTTTTACTTCGGAACAATAAAGGCTTCAACATCCTGTGATGTAATCTAATCAAGCAACAAGGAATCTTGTCCAATTTGCGATCAGGGCTGACTTATTCGATGTGTCCTGGGGCGTTAGATACCACAGCCGATCTTAGGCGAGGAAGCTGAAAGATAACGAAGATTTCCAGTTTCTAATTTTATCGTTGGTCGTCTTCTGAAAAATTCAGTTTGTGATTCTTGGTTGCTAAGCAGTCTCACCTCTCCACGATTAAATCGCTTGTAAATGAATAGCTCCCTGTCCAAGATAACACATGAAGTATGGAGAATTTGATGAGTTACACAGAACTGCTGATGCTCGCCTAACCATTTCCCAACAGAGTTATAATTTTAAATGCGTCTAACTAAGGCCGCAAAGTCATAGAGTTATACAGTACAGAATCAGGCCCTTCGACCCAGCTTGCCCATGCTGACCAATGTCAAGTCAAGTCAAGTTTATTTGTCACATGCACATACACGATGTGCAGTGAAATGAAAGTGGCAATGCCTGTGGATTGTGCAAAAAAAAGAATTACAGTTACAGCATATAAATAAAAGTTAATACAGAGAAGACAAAATGTAGTCCCTGGAGTTATAAAAGTTAACAGTCCTGATGGCCTGTGGGAAGAAACTCCGTCTCATCCTCTCCATTTTCACAGCGTGACAGCGGAGGCGTTTGCCTGACCGTAGCATCTGGAACAGTCCGTTGCTGGGGTGGCAGGGGTCCCTCATAATCTTGCGTGCCCTCGATCTACACCTCCTGATGTATAGGTCCTGCAGGGGGGCGAGTGTAGTTCCCATGGTGCGTTCTGCCGAACGCACTACTCTCTGCAGGGCCTTCCTGTCCTGGGAAGAGCTGTTCCCAAACCAGACTGTAATGTTGCCGGACAGGATGCTCTCTACAGCCCCAGAGTAGAAGTAATGAAGGATCCTCAGAGACACTCTGAATTTCCTCAGCTGTCTAAGGTGGTAAATGTGCCTCATCTCCACAAGCCCCACCTGCCCACGTTTGGCCCATAGTCCCCTCAACCTCTCCTATCCATGTACCTGTCCAAATGTCTTTTAAATGTTGTTATAGTTTCTACTCCCACTACCTCCTCTGGCAGCTCATTCCATATACCCACCACCCTCAACTACAAGTCTTTGAATTGTCAGCCGACGACAGGAACCCAAAGCAAAATGCGATACAAATATTTTCTCCCCAATTTTCCTTGCAGGCAGAAGGGAGCCACATAATTCTTTCCCATTCAGAATATCCCTGGTGTTTCCCCTATCTAGTGCTTCTCTCTTATGTATTTATGGCATGAGGCGCTGGAATTAAAATATCCCGAGTTCATTAGTGAAAAAGAGCAAAATTGCGCTATTTGGTTCATCAAATCTACTGCGCCATTCAATCATGGCTGATCTATCCTTCCCTCTCAACCTCATTCTCCTGCCTTCTCCCCATAACCCCGGACACCCGTACTAATCAGGAATCTGTCAATCCTCTCCTTAAAAATATAATTGACATCACGTTCTGGGTCATCAGATACTCTCTTTAATTCTCCCCCAAAAGTAAAACCATATAGGAATAAGGGTGGCACAGTGGCGCAGCGGTAGAGTTGCTGTCTTACAGCACGCAGCACCATAGACCCGGGTTCGATCCCGACTACGGGTGCTGTCTGTAACGAGTTTGTACGTTCTCCCCATGACCTGCGTGGGTTTTCTCCGAGATCTTCGTTTTCCTCCCACACTTCCTCCCACGTCACGACCCGAAACGCCACCTGTCCGTGTTCTCCAGAGATATTGTCTGACCCGTTGAGTTTCTCCAGCATCATGTGTCTTTTTTTTGTTGTAAATCAGCACCTGCAGTTACTCATTTCTTCATGGAACTTGGAGTTTGGGTAGTTGTGTTTGAGAGTTGAAACATTTCTTTTTATAGATCAGTAGCTTAAGTTAAGTTGTTTATGTGCCGTATGCAATCAGCCTCTGAAAGAAAACAGTCGTTGGGAAGATGTTGCCATAATTACTGCATGTTCCCAATCCCATTGATAACAGCATTCAAGTGGTTGATAAAGCCTCTGGCTTATGTCTGGAGTCCAACTGCAATTACTGCTCAGCCTACAACACGATTCACCAAGATATGAAGGAGCTTACAAGGCAATTACCCAAAAAGGGGTCTGAGGGACTATTTACGTGATACTTTAAACAACAGGAAACACATTGAGAGAAGGCTTGGCTCCAATGCTAACTCAAAGAATAAACATAAGATATGTTGTTCTCGTGAAACAGCAAAGCATTAACGTCAGCCCCCGGTTTGAACCATTAGCTGGTGTCAGCTGGGAGGGTGATAAAGGTATCAAAATTGAGTTTGCTACTACTCCCTGAGGAACAGTTTTAAAACAACATCATTAGTTTTCCCACTTATTGATCTTTACACATTGAGCCATTGTACATTTGCGTATCGCTACAAGGCCAAGCTCGGTTGTGAAGTGATAGTGATTGAATAGCCTGCCAATGTCACTGCATTCACAACAATGTTAGTGTGTCGTTTGGTCAGCACACTGAAGGACAGTCCACACTCATGGTAGTGCACCGAACCATGAGTGCCAGAGAAGATGTGAGGAACGCAAATGGGGCAACACAGTGGCACGGTTCTGCATGTGCCACGTCATGATAGCTGGCATTAATGGGGCGTGAGAGAGGAAATGAAAGGCAGGGCAAAGAGCATGCCCTCTTCTATTGCCTTTGCGATTTTCTCGTCATGGAAGAGTCAGGGTGGCACGGTGGCGCAGCGGTAGAGTTGCTGCCTTACAACGCCAGACACCTGGGTTCGATCCTGACTTCATTGCTGTCTGTACGGAGTTTGTACGTTCGCCCTGTTTTCTCCGGGAGCTCCGGTTTACTCCCACACTCGAAAGACATGCAGGCTTATAGGTGAATTGGCTGCAGTAAAATTGTCCCTATTATGTAGGATAGTGTTAGTGCAGGGTGATCGCTAGTCGACACAGACTCAATGGGCTGAAGGGACTGTTTCCGTACTGTGTCTCAAAAACAATCAGCCCCTGGCAACATTATTTTCCACCTTGAATCATAAAGTCCTTCAACATGAAAATAGGCCCTTCAGCCCTATGTGTCCATGCCGACCAAGATGCCCTATCGAAGTGAGTCCCATTTGCTTGCATTTGTCCCATCTATATACTAAAATGCTCGTTTGTTTGTTTGTTTGTTCCTGAACTACAGCCAAAATGGTACACGATAGCGCGACAATTTTAGGCCCGCCTTACTCATCGTCGTCCTTTTGGTGCTAATGGAAGAAGTTTCATTGAAATTAGTGTTATATTTTTTAAGTTATTCTCATTTTAAAGTTTAAATCTATCCCCTAGGGAGGGAGGGGGAGGGGGAGGGAGGAGAGAGGATAAGAGGGGTTGAGGGGGATGGAGTGGGGGGGAGGGGAGGGGAGGGGGAGGGGAGGAGGGAAGGGGGAAGCAGGGAGAGGGGGTGGAGGGGGGAGAGGGGAAGGGGAAGGGGGGAGGAGAGGGTGCTGCATCAATGCAGGAGAGGTTTGGGCCCAACTGGTCCACTTGGTCTAGTATCCCTCTAAACCTTTCCTATCTATGTAGCTGTTCAAGTGTCTTTTAAATGTTGTTATTGTACCTGCCTCAACTATCTCCTCTGGCAGCTCATTTCATACCAACCGCTGAGTTACTCCAGTAATTTGTGCCTAAGATTTAGAGGGATATGGCCCAAACGCAGGCAAATGGGAATAACTTTGATGGGGCACCTCAATCCGCATGGACAAAATAGTCACCAGGCCTGTTTCCCTGTTCTATAGCTCTGACAGGTGGGACTGGCGTAGATGGAGCATATTGGTCAGCATGGGCAAGTTGGGCTGAAGGGCCGGTTTCCGTGCTGTGGCTCAACTGTGCTGCCGTGCTAAACCTTCCAGATCTCCCACTGTCTTCCTGTCTCCACCTAAATCCTTCCTTTGTCCCGCCCCCCCTGACATCAGTCTGAAGAAGGGTCTCGACCCGAAACATCACCCATTCCTTCTCTCCTGAGATGCTGCCTGACCTGCTGAGTTACTCCAGCATTTTGTGAATAAATACCTTCGATTTGTACCAGCATCTGCAGTTATTTTCGTACACCAGCTTAGAGTTGTTGTGCAGGGGGGGGGAAGGTAGATTGGCTCAGACAGTTGGAATCTGGGCACGGCAGCCTCAGGGCGCTTGCTCTGGAATGTTGAACTAGCACGGAGAAAAACATTGTGCAGGTTGTGCAGTTCAGAAGCAAAAGATTCAGCCCAGGGTGAACGGCAGGGAGCTGGACCTCACCTCCTGGACAGAAGCCCCGCTTTCCTGAGGTTGAAGGTAGACACAACAAGCTGGAGTAACTCAGCGGGTCAGGCAGCATCTCTGGAGAGAAGGAATGGGTGACGTTTCGGGTAGAGACCCTCCCTCAGACAGAAATCACCCATTCCTTTTCTCCAGAGATGCTGCCTGTCCCACGGAGTTACTCCAGCATTTTGTGTCCATCTTTGGTGTAATCCAGCATCTGCAGTTCCGTCCGACAACATTTACAAATCAGGCACCCTTTGAGACAGGAGAGTGTCGGACCAGGACAATGGTGATTTCTGCTCAAATCGCAGAGCTGTTCCAATAAATATATTTTGAAACATGTTTCTCTGAACTGGACCAGTGTAAATTTGGCCCTCTTAATTCAATCTGGAACCTGCCCTTCTTACACTCTGAAGATTTAAAATGCAGCCTAGCAACTAAAAAAAGCCTTAAATGCCATGAGCTGTAATAGTGCATTAAGTCTCAATATCCATTTCAGCAATGATTTGTCTTTCTGGGGAAGAGGAGGAGCCATTTTATACTGAAGACAGACACAAAATGCTGGAGTAACTCAGCGGGTCAGGCAGCATCTCTGGAGAAAAGGAATAGGTGACGTTTCAAGTCGAGACCCTTCTTCAGATCCTTATTCCTATTCCTTTTCTCCAGAGATGCTGCTGACCCACTGAGTTACTCCAGCATTTTGTGTCTATCTTCTGTGTAATCCAGCATCTGCAGTTCCTTCCTTTCGTGTTCTTGTTCTATGGCTGTATGAAACTTTGCGAGTCTTCAGGGTACAACAGAAGTCTTTATTACAGTAACTCAATGCTGGCAGCAAGACAACTAAAGTGGCTGCAACCCCACAATCTGACTGCACACTCCACACTGTGTACAGCCAAGATAACTGTGTACAAAACATCTCCCTTTGTCCTGTGCAGCGCCACCTGCTGCACGGGAGGAGCAACGGGTCCTCCCACCCCACACAGTCCATCAAACATCATACTTCCTATACACTAGCCATTTTACACTCACTAATATTACTCCCCCCCCCCTTTCTCCAGTGGGTTTGGGTTAAAATATTTTAAAATTGTCCACAATTTCTCTGCCTTCTCTTAAAAATGCACATAATTTTCTCACCCAATCCCCGCTCATTACAAAGGAAATCTACCCAAGTCAGATTAACTGTTTGCTTGAGATAGAGCTGTCCTATAAAGCACATGTCCCCATCCTACTGAGTATGACACAGGGCAGCAAGTGTCCCAGTGTCTCCTGAGTCCAGTCACTGCCCCTTAGGTGCCAGAAGAAACAGGGACACCGGAGCAGTAGGCACGGCAGCAGCAAAACTGAGGTGCCTTAATAGAGATACAACATGGAAACAGGCCGCTTGGCCCATCGAGTCCATGCTGACCATCGATCACCCATTCACACTGGCTGCATGTTATCACACTTTTCCTATTTTTCAAGGGCAATTTACAGAGGGCCAATCAACCTACAAACCCTCACGTCTTCGGAATTTGGGAGGAGACCGGAGCACCCGGAGGAAACCCACGCGGTCACGGGGTGAACGTACAAACTCCACGCCGACAGCACCCGAGGACGGGATCGAACCCGGGATCGACGGGCAGCGGCTCTACCAGCTGCCCCACTGTGCCGCCCTGGATGAGAGTGGGATGCCCCAAGTGATAGTGGGAGAATGTGCAGGGGATCCCCATGGCAGAAGCTTGAGTGGGGTCCCAGGGGTGGTGCACGGGGAGGGGACCCCATAGGTGGTGATATGAGGGGTGTCTAGAATGGGGTCCCTGAAGCAGCAGCAACAGCAGTGTAGACAAAGTACCTGAGGTGCTCGAGCGAGTAATATCCTGGGACAGTGATGGTGGTGCTCCACTTTGTAGCAGTGGGAGTAGGGGTCACTGAGGCAGAAAAACCAATGGTGGGTGGTCCCCATTGTAGTAGCAGTGACTTTAGAGATGCAGCGTGGAAACACACCCTTCGGCCCACCAGCGATTGCAAAGAGCTTGGTGTCAGTAGGTTCATCGGCCACTGTCAGTTGTCCTGAGTGTAGAGGCGGGAGGTAGAATATGGTGGATTGCTGAGAAGGTGGGAAATATACTGAAAAAGGGCTAATATTGGCTTAGTGTGAATGGATGGTTGATAGTCTTTGTGGACTCAAAGTGTCAAACTGAGCCAAAGAGTCCACTTCCGTGTTATGTCTCTACGACTCTACAGCTCAAAAACAAACCATTCCCAGGCAATTACCGGGATCATGGTCCCTAAAGGGCCTGTCCCAGTTAGGCGATTTTTTAGGCGACTGCCGGCGACTGTCAAAGTCGTAGCAGATCTCCAAAATTTTCTTTTACCCGACGACAATGACCACGACAATGCTGAGTCAGGTCAAGATTACACCGTCTTCGGAAACATCGCAAAATTACCGCGCTGTCAATGCTTCTCTGGCGTCCTAATTTTCGCTGAAATCACTGACAAGTCACTAAGTACTTGAGAGTTTTGAAATATAACATCTTGCCCGGGTTACTTGAAAACCAAGCTTCATGGTAACAAGGCATAAACTGGATTGACTTCCAGTTTACTAATAGCATTATTAAGAAATTTAATTTAAAAAGTGGTTAAATGGATTTTTGTGCGGAGTGTGGGCATTCTTTGAAAATGTACGGGAGATGCATATCTGGTTTCTGGGTTGCATATCTGGGTTGGGAGCCTACTTTAAATGTAATCGCTGATGGCCATAAACATCGCGAAAATTCCCACGCTTACCTGACCGTCAAACTGTCGCCTCCAATCTACCTGTCAAATGTCCTGACGGTAAATAAATTGGTTAAACACAAGTATTTTATGGTATCTTCAAATGACTTTACTTAATTTAATATTACGTGCTTCTAAATGCATCTAAGAGAACCTAGCGAACCTGGGGACAGCATGCGACAGCGCCCACAATAAGCAACGATATCTGGCGACAAGCCAGCTGTCGCCGAGAAATTTCACTCCGATTGATTTCTCAGCGATGCGCTGAGATCCACTACGATTCTTGGAGACTCCTCACGATCATGCACGCGAGACCCCGGCGAACTGTCGGCGACAGCCTAGTAGCCGGCAGTCGCCTTAAAATCACCTAAGTGGGACAAGCTCTTAAGTCGTGCCAATGTCACGTATGCCACTTTATCATTGTGAAAATGTGATTACACGAGCATGAAGTAGAGGAGAAACAAGAAACTGCAGATGCAGGCTAATACACAAATGGACACAAAGAGCTGGAGTAACTCAGCAGGTCAGGCAGCATCTCTGGAGAACATGGATAGGTGACGTTTCGGTCGGGACCCTTCTTCAGACTCAGTTCCC
This sequence comes from Rhinoraja longicauda, assembly GCF_053455715.1. Lineage (NCBI taxonomy): Eukaryota > Metazoa > Chordata > Chondrichthyes > Rajiformes > Arhynchobatidae > Rhinoraja > Rhinoraja longicauda. Next base: position 39,006,084 of record NC_135967.1, on the reverse strand, counting down.
AACCTGAAACGGTTGCGTTTCAAGATGAAACGGTTGCATGAGAGATGCCGCCTGACCCGCTGTGTGACTCTGGCACTTTGTGTCCTTTCAAGAAGCAGAGGAGGGCTGAGCCACCTTCAGCCAGATGCTTTGTGATGAATATTCCCTGATTTTTTAATGCAACAAGCAAAATGGCCCAGCTCACAATATAACCTAACTTTCTAGTTCCTAAATAGAGTGTGCCTGATTTACCCAGCATTCATTATTAACATGGAAATAACGGGAACATAAAGATGGGCGGCACGGTAGCGCAGCGGTAGAGTTGCTGCTTTACAGCGAATGCAGCACCGGAGACTCAGGTTCGATCCTGACTACGGGTGCTGCACTGTAAGGAGTTTGTATGTTCTCCCCGTGACCTGCGTGGGTTTTCTCCGAGATCTTCGGTTTCCTCCCACACTCCAAAGACGTACAGGTATGTAGGTTAATTGGCTGGGTAAATGTAAAAATTGTCCCTAGTGGGTGTAGGATAGTGTTAATGTACGGGGATCGCTGGGCGGCACGGACTTGGTGGGCCGAAAAGGCCTGTTTCCGGCTGTATATATATGATATGATATGATATGATATGATATTGGGAACTTTGAATTTTCTTTCCTGTTCCTGAGACTTGAGACCTGATTATCCAGGACTCTTGTCACAGTTACAATGGACAATCAGGAAAATTCCCAAGTAAAGTCCCATCAATAGACTGGGCAGCACAGTGGCACAACGGTAGAGTTGCTGCCTTACAGCGCCAGAGACCCGAGTTAAATCCTGACTACGGGTGCTGTCTGTACGGAGTTTGTACATTCTCCCCGTGACTTGTGTAGGTTTTCTCCAGTTGCTCCGGTTTCCTCCCACACCCCAAAGACGTACAGGTTTGTAGGCTAATTGGCTTGGTAAAATTGTAAATTGTCCCTAGTGTGTGTAGGATAGTGTTAGCGTGTGGGTTACATTGGTCTGCAGGGACTCGGTGGGCCGAAGGGCATGTTTCCACACTGTATCTCTAAACTAAACCGAACTGAACTTCACTGGAGATGACGGATAGAAAATACATTGCGCTGAAAATGCATGACCACGATGGAATTTCTTCTGAAACCTGTCACTGAATCCAGATTAGTGCTGATGCCTAGATTTTGACGCTTCCAATTCTGCTGTCAAACGCCGTAGAGATGGACAGATCAAAGTATAAGTCAGCATCACGGTGTCAGATTATACGTGGAGATCGCAAGTTCCAAAAAATGAGAGCGTCGGGCAGTACGAGAGAATTGAAGATTCTGCGAGAGGGAGAAATGAAAATCTGAGTGGGAAGATGTGGCAAGAGCAAGCATCGACTTCAGTCCGACACAATCTGGGGCAGTTTGCGTGTATGTGTCAAAGTTTCCTTTTTATAGATATATATATATAAAAGAACTATCCTGAGCGATAGGTACCATTGTCTTGAAAACAATCCAACAATCCGGTTGTTTTATTATTGCCAGCTGCAGAAAAATCCGTGAAGCGATGGATCCACTTGATGAAAACAACAGAAATTGAAATGAGTGGGCTGGGAAAAATTGTTCATCGTTGAGATGCATTATCTGTATGGTTATGAGTCACCGTTATAGATGTACTCTGCATCACAAGAGGCTACACCTACAGTTTTAATTTTCGCAGCTAGACAATGCGGTGTGGGTGTGACACCGCCCGACGAAATATACCTAAGGTGGCGGGCTAGTAAATGCAGATTTTCAAGACCAATTAGAAAAACACAATTGTATAAGTAAAATATTTATAATTTGCCTCTCTACTTAAAATACCGTTTTAACCATTAGGGTGGCACAGTGGCTCAGCAGTTGAGCTGCTGCCTCACAAGGCCAGAGATCCGGGTTCGATCCCGACGATCCAGATGCAAACGTGGGATAACGTAGAACTCGTGTGAACGGGTGACCGATGGTTGGTGAGGACTTGGTGAGTCGAAGGGCCTGTTTCCAGCCATGCTGTATTCTCTAAAGCTAAAACATTTATTGTGACTCCTGTCTATTTACTGAATGCAAGTGCCACTGACCAAGAAGACAGGGTCTATCAAGTCTGTATCACTCTATGACTCTCTAAGTTTTCAGATACCGTGAAGCTGTTGGTGTTTTATAGGAGTATTGTATGACTCTGGACCACAAGACTATAAAATGAACCAGCATTCACCCCATCCAAAAGGCCATGCCTCCTTGTTTGGCTCTAATACATTTGACCATGTTGCCCCTAAGAGAAGCAAGGGTATATAAAGTGCTCAGGTCCTCTTGACTTCTGATTGTAAATTAAAAGATAACGTAAATATTTCCAGTGTTTTGAGAGTGAGCTGGTATTGTGAATTCACTGAAAACATACCAACTTCATTTTAGAGACTCTCCTTTAGACTTTTAGAGATACAACACGGAAACAGGCCCTTCGGCCCACAGTGTCCGTGCTGACCAGCAATCCCCATACACCAATGGAATCCTACACACTAGGGGCAATTTTATAATATTACCAAAGCCAATTAGCCTATGAACCTGTGCGTCTTTGGGATGTGGGAGGAAACCGGAGCACCCGGAGAAAACCCATGCGGTCACAGGAAGAATGTACAAACTCCTTACTAACAAGACCGGTATCAGGATCAAACCTGGGTCTCTGCTGCTGTAAGGCAGCAACTCTACCGCTGCGCCATTTTGCCGCCCAACTTTCACTGTGACTGAACATCCACTTAAAACAGCATTAAAGAAAGATTGTCAGGAATCACACTTGCATAAAAATTCACAATCAATAAAGTGCTTTGAAATGTCATCACTATTTCGCAGAAGAATTGTTGTAGTCAATGGGTGCACAGGTAGATATTGAGCAGATAATCTGTCTGCTTTAGAGATAATGGTTGGCTCGGAGATTGCAGGAGGAATACGTTCCTGCTCTGTAATCCACCGGGGAACTCCCTCCCGGGTCGAATGATGCATCTTTAATCTGAAACATTTATCTCACCACAGATGATGCTTGATTTCCTCGATATTTCTCGCAGTTTTATTCTAACTCAAAACCGAATTATTTGCAGTTCCCTGCAGTTGTCAGATGAGGGGGGAACAAGACCCAGATTTTTGTGCTCGATCAGCATTAATGGAGAACCTAAATGGCTAAACACCTGTGGTTTGGAACTGTCAGCGATGCCTTTACGAGATCTGGCTAATTTCCTGACTCTAATGTAAAATGTGACCTGGATTTTGCTGGGAATAGCTGGCAGGTTCCTGAATTACTGCCAGCATTTGGCTCCCTGAAGTGCTGGCAAAATTTATCATCGCTGATAATGTGCGTGTAGACATGCAAGCCTCAAAGCTCATGATGGCCTTGCATTATGGAGCAGAGCAGCAGAGTATAAAGGAGCAGTAATTCCCCAAAACGTAGAGTCTACAGCGTGGAAACAGGCCCCTTTGCCCAACTTGCCCACACCGGCCAACATGTCCCATCCACACTAGTCCCACTTCCCTGCATTTGGCCCGTATGCCTCTAAACCTGTCCTTTCCACATACCTGTCTTATTGCTTCTCAAACATTGAGATAGACCCCATCTCAACTACCTCCTCCGGCACCTCGTTCTATACACCCACCACCCTTTGCCTGAAAAAGCTACTCCTCATATTCCTATTAAATCTTTCCCCCTTCACCTTAAACCTATGCCCTCTGGTTCTCGATTCCCCCCACTCTGTGCATCCACCCGATCTATTCCTCTCACGATTTTATACACCTCCATAACATCACCCCATCATCCTCCTGTGCTCCAGGGAATAAACTCCCAGCCTGCTCAACCTCTCCCTATAACTTGCTTTCCGGAATTTACAAGAACACATTCCTAACCCTAATGTGTAAGGAATGGATGAGAAAATGGAATAACAAAGAACTAGTGTGAATGGGTGATTGATGGTCACATGGGCACTGTGGGACGAAGGACCTGTTTCCATGCTGTATCCCAAACTAAACCAAAATGGAAGGAACAGATTCGCTATTTATTTCAGAAGAAAGGAAATGACCAAGGTTAAATTAATTTATATTTATTTGCATCCTTTTAGTTTATTTATCATTTTTAAAGTTTTACATGTTTTGTTTCTTTTTTTTAAAAGTACTTCCAATTTTTACTCCTCTTTAATTTTGTAATACCTTAAATGATAAAATGCTTAATGTCAAAAAATATCAAAACCTTTGCCAACTTTCGATAATTGGTTCAGCCAGCATTTGCCCGAGTGTATTTTGCCCAAACCACTTCCCAGTATAGGCGGAAGACCCACTGCAGTGGAGTGTCTCACTTTGGTCTTGAATGCACCTTCATCCAGCAAGTAATCTGCACTGGGTATGTACAGAATTAATGCACAGGACAAAGTCACCTGTGCACAGTTCACTGCTGAGCCAAGTTAGAGTCAGAGAGTGATACCGTGTGGAGACAGGCCCTTCAGCCCAACCCTGCTCACACCGACCAACATGTCCCAGCTACACTAGTCCCACCTGTAACTCCTGTCTGTTTACTGAATGCAAGTGCCACTGCTCAAGAGGATAGGGTCTATCAAGTCTGTATCACTCTATGACTCTATGACTCTAAGTTTTCAGATAGAGTGAAGCTGTTGGTGTTTGATAGGAGTACTGTATAACTGGAACACATGATATTGGACAGATCAGAGTTGTCCCAGCTACACTAGTCCCACCTGCCTGTATTTGTCCCTCAAAACCTGTTCAGCATGTACCTGTCTAAATGTTTCTTAAACGCTGTGATAGTCCCTGCCTCAACTACCTCCTCCGGCAGCTCGTTCCATACACCCACCACCCTTTGTGTGAAAGAGTTACCCCTCAGGTTCATATTAAATCGTTCCCCCCTCACCTTAAACCTATGCCCTCTGGTTCATGATTCCCCTACTCTGGGCAAAAGACTGTGCATCTACCCGATCTATTCCTCTCATGATTATGGGCCATTAAGATGCATTGCTACCTAGGGTGAGACTTGTCCTTGATTATGCTGGTGGCCTTTCCGAGGCCACTAAAGTACTTTATACTAAAGTAGAGAGAGGCACTTTTTTTTTTCCACAAGCACCAGGATCATATAAAGCTAACAATGAAATTACAGTTGGCAGAATTTTATGGGAGATGGGGTTTTATCCAGTGAAAGTGCATACATTAATGTCAAATATTTGATGGATGTACATAAAATTATCTTATTTAGAGCAGACAGTGAGCCTGCACACATTAAATAAAGGTCAGTCAAATGAGTAGAGACAGCCATTAGCCAAGGGTACTTCTACAAATCTCGTCATCCCAACTGCATGTGGCAATTCAGGTCCAACATTCGGTCAAGCTCATTTTTCATCAGCATTTCATTTCTACAGTAGATACAGCTTTGTGGATGCTGAAGATAAAAAAAACACAACCACAATTTCCTTTCTCTATTTATAAATAGCATTCTAATCGTTACGCTCATTTTTCATCTTGGAGAAAATCTTTATTGGTATTTTTGGTATAAACCACTTTCCTCTACAAAAAAAAAAAAGTGCTATTTTCCATTGTCCTCTCTCCGTGTCCTTGCTGATTTGATGTTCACGAGTTCATATTTTCAAGTGTTACTTGACTTCAAGAGCGATGCTTTTACGCTTAAAAATAATGGTGGCGCGACGGGAGAGTTGCGTAACATTTCAGAGAGGGATTTGAACAAAAAACACCTAGCTGAGAGGCAAGTGCCTACCTCACTCACACTGCCAAAGGAGCCGCATATGCAGTACACAAAGCTATTATGGGCAGCACAGTGGCGCAGCGGTAGAATTGCTGCCTTACACCATCAGAAATCCGGGTTCAACCCTAACTATGGGTGCTGTCTGCACAGAGTTTGTCCATTCTCCCTGTGACAGCGTGGGTTTCTTCTAGGATGCTCCAGTTTCCTCTCACACTCCAAAGACATGCAGGCTTTTGTGGGAAAATAACTGCAGATGCTGGTACAAATCGAAGGTATCACAAAATGCTGGAGTAACTCAGCAGGTCAGGCAGCATCTAGGGGAGAGGGAATGGGTGACGTTTCGGGTCAAGGTTAATTGACTTTAGCAAAATTGTAAATCGTCCCTAGCGTGTAAAATAGTGTTAGTGTGCGATCATGTCAGCGTGGTCTCGATTGGCCAGAAGGGCCTGATTCCACGATGTGATGTGCCTCTTAAGTCTAACGAAGTATGAATGGAAACATATCAAATGGTGAGGCAGGTTTGAGAGATCAGGTAGCCCACTTTTGTTCCTATTTTCTTGTGGTCATGTATAAAAACAGGAGGCACTTGACATACTTAAATCATTTAAAATAAGATCATAAGTGATAGGAGCACAATTAGGCCAATCCTCACATCAAGTCTACTCCGCCATTCAATCATTCTATCTTTCCTTTCTAACCCCATTCTCCTGCCCTCTCCTCATAACCTTTGACATCTGTACTAATCAAGCATCTCTCTATGTCTGCCTTAAATATATCCACTGACTTTTGCCTCTCCAGGAATTCCACAGATTCACCACCTGACTAAAGAAATTCCTCCTCATCTCCTTCCTAAAAGAACGCCCTTAAATTCTGAAGCTATCACCTCTAGTCCTAGGCTCTCCCACTGGTGGAAACATCCTCTCCACATCCACTCTATCCAAGCCTTTCATTATTCGGTACGTTTCAATGAGGCCCCCCTTCATTCTTCTAAACTCCAGCGAGTACAGGCCCAGAGCTGTCAAACGGTCATCATTTGTTAACCTACTCATTCCTGGGATCATTCTTGTGAACCTCCTCTGGACCCTCTCCAGAGCCAGCACATCCTTACTCAGATGTGGTGCCCAAAGTTGCTCAGAATATTTAAAATGCGGATTTACCAGCGCCTTATAGAACCTAAGCATTACATCCCTGTTTTTGTATACAAGCCTCCACGAAATAAGTGCTAGCATTGCGTTTGCTTTCTTTACTTTCGATTCGACTTGCAGGTTAACTTTTTGGGAATCCTGCACCAGCACTCCCAAGTGACTTGGACAGGTTGTGTGAGTGGGCGGTTGCATGGCAGATGCAGTTTAATGTGGATAAGTGTGAGGTTATCCACTTTGGTGGTAGAATAGGAAGGCAGATTATTATCTGAATGATATCAAGTTAGGAAAAGGGGACGTACAACGTGATCTGGGTGTCTTAGTGCATCAGTCACTGAAAGAAAGCATGCAGGTACAGCAGGCAGTGAAGAGAGCCAATGGAATGTTGGCCTTCATAACAAGAAGAGTTGAGTATAGGAGCAAAGAGGTCCTTCTGCAGTTGTACAGGGCCCTAGTGAGGCCGCACCTGGAGTACTGTGTGCAGTTTTGGTCTCCAAATTTGAGGAAGGATATTCTTGCTATTGAGTGCGTGCAGCGTAGGTTTACTAGGTTAATTCCCGGAATGGCGGGACTGTCATATGTTGAAAGACTGGAGCGATTAGGTTTGTATACACTGGAATTTAGATGGATGAGAGGGGATCTTATCGAAATGTATAAAATTATTAAGAGGTTGGACACGTTAGAGGCAGGAAACATGTTCCCAATGTTGGGGGAGTCCAGAACCAGGGGCCACAGTTTAAGAATAAGGGGTAGGCCATTTAGAACAGAGATGAGGAAAAACTTTTTTAGTCAGAGAGTTGTGAATCTGCGGAATTCTCTGCCTCAGAGGGCAGTGGAGGCCAATTCTCTGAATGCATTGAAGAGAGAGCTAGATCGAGCTCTTAAGGATAGCGGAGTCAGGGGGTATGGGGAGAAGGCAGGAACGGGGTACTGATTGAGAATGATCAGCCATGATCGCATTGAATGGCGGTGCTGGCTCGAAGGGCCGAATGGCCTTCTCCTGCACCTATTTTCTATTGTCTATTGTCCCTTTGCATGGCAACACATTTTTAAAAAACACTGCATGAAAAACAACCTATGATATTCGTCAAGAGAACGTAGGCAAGGAAGATGCAGAAGAAGAGGTAAGAGATTGCAAGTTTTGGAATCTTAAGGGGAAAAAAACAGCACTGGAGGATCTCAGCAGGCCAGGCAGCATCTGTGAGGGAATTGTTCAGAAGACATTTCAGATTAGGCTCTTGTTCAGACTGATTAGTCTGAAGAATCCCAACCCAAAACATCGTCTGCTTTCAGTCTGAAGAAAGATCCCAACCCAAAACGCTGTCTGTTCACTTCTCTTCCTGACCTGCTGAGTTCCTCCATCAAGATGCAGCTGAAATGTTTAAAACACCCTGCAAAATATATGGGCCACTTCATGTAAGCAAAGGACTGACTCGAACTTTATTTGTAGCAGGGCTCCTAAATGATTAGCTTGATCGTTTAAGAGTCTCGCTATAACTAGATTAGAGGGGTGGGCAGTAGTGAATCACATTATTAAGATTTAAAATAATAACACGATCTTGGACAGTTCAGGAAAGTGCACACTGGCAGGACTCCATATTCAGATGTTTTAACTGTTGATGATTAGTGGAGCAATGAATTTTTTACCCCTGTCAGGGATAGATGGATCCTGTACACTGGAGACCAGCACACGTCGTGCCTATTGTCAAGATATCAGCGGGGAATACACTGAGCCAGTGATCTGTAAACCCATCAGCCTAACATCTCTCTTTGGGAATATACCGGAAGGAGCCACAAGCAGTTACTGGGAAAGGCAAGGGCAAGAATCTAAGTTCACAATACGACTTCTCAAAATTGGCTGTTTAAATATTTGAATAATTAATTTTTGAGACGGGAAATGGCTGAGGGGAATCTGGCTCAGAAAGTTAAGGAGTGTTTAACTGTGAGGATCCAGACTGTAAATGCAATAGACTTGGTTATATTTCTCCAATATTTGTATACTTGCAGTCCTCAACCAATTAGTGGTTGTAACAACCCACCTGATTTGGTATTTGTGTTCAAAGGAACTGCAGATGCTGGTTTGCACTGAAGATAAACACAAAATGCTGGAGTAACTCAGCGGGTCAGGCAGCACCTCTGGAGAAAAAGAGTAGGTGACGTTTCAGGTCGAAACCCTTCTTCAGACGAGGGAAAGATCAAGTTTCTCACCCTCCCGACTCTCAGTCTAAAAAAGGGTTTCAACCCGAAACATCACCCATTCCTTCTCTCCAGAGATGCTGCCTGACCCGCTAAGTTACTCCAGCATTTTGTGTCGATCTTGATTTGCTTTTTGCAGGCCATCGTGTCTCCAGCATGCTAAAATGTGCAAAAAGATACTAAAGCTTGCATTTTCCAACAGCTTTCCTGTAGAAATGCGTTTCATTCCAGTTGTTGCTCAAAATATTCAAGAAAAATGAGGAACTGAGGGCTTGGCATGGATACTTTTTGTTAAGTAACCATTAGACATAGTTTTGTCAGTACTTGCCATTTCTATCCATCTCCCATCAGACAGAAATTTACATAAATTCTTGTCTAGTACGGTTGTCGGGAGTTATGGGGAGAAGGCAGGAGAATGGGGTTAGGAGGGAGAGATAGATCAGCCATGATTGAATGGCGGAGTGGACTTGATGGGCCGAATGGCCTTATTCTGCTCCTATCGCTTATGAACTAATGACAAAGTGGTTGGGTAACAACACCGAAAACGTGCAAGACAAAGGATGATGTAGAGTTATCAGAATTATAACAAGGAGGGCACTGTTGAGTACAAGGTCACCTTGATGGTTGCTCCAGAGATGGAGACAAGAGATTTGAATAAAGTGCCTGTTCGCAAATGCGGTTCAATATTTCAATATCAGGCACATGAAACTATGATAGGTTCATATGCAGTAGTACCACTACAACAGTAAAAGCTTCAAGGTGCTTCACAAGGAGACTCTCAAACTATTAGGAATCAACATCGTCCGGCAATGTGTAGGAAGGAACTGCGGATGCTGGTTTAAACTGAAGATAGACACAAAAAGCTGGAGTAACTCAGCAGGTCAGAAAGCATCTCTGGAGAAAAATAATAGATGACGTTTAAGGTCTCAATCCAAAACGTCACCCATTCCTTTTCTCCAGAGATGCTGTCTGACCCGCTGAGTTACTCCAGCTTTTTGTGCCTATCTTGGTATGGTGCCTGTATGATAATGGTTGCCTTATCTCCAAATGTTCCTTTGCTCAATATCTCAATTGCTTCATTTCTTCGCATCTGTACGGCGTTGTATAATCCGTATAAGACCATGGAAAGCAGAGCCATTCAAGGGCTCTCTCTAGTGGCAACCTACTCATCATTTCACTGTCCTAAACTCAGATATAGTTTTCGTAATGAATAACCTCAAATGAAGATTACGGGCACATTGGGACCCAATGTACAGCAATCTGTTGGGGAGAGGAGTTCAGAGAGGCTACATGTAGAAATCCATCAAGCTGTCTCCTCTCATGTACTTCTCATTTGAAGGACTGCATGCAGGCAGAGTGGCTGACAAGGATAATGGGCATATCTCTGAGGATGAATTAATAACACATCATCTATTCACCCCATAATTACGACAGAGAGCATCTCAGATAACATACAAGTCTGTGTAACTACCTATAATTATCGGGCACTCTCCTATCCTATTACAGGGAGCCATTGAAACACATTTATCCCGAGAGGGGGAGACAATGATACCAGGCAGTCATCCATCTCTTCTCCGCTTGCACTGGGGAAGCACTTTGAAGTTGCACATCATTAAAAGAAATGGAAGGCAATCTCCTTCTTCTATAACCAAAGGCCGCACTGGGATAAAGCAGTTTGACAAATGAAGTAGGATCATACAAAGCTTAATATGAATTGACAATTCACCATCACTCAATTTGTAATTCAGAAAGAAAAATGCCCTATTATTCCTGCTCTCTTGGAATATGGCCCTAAATCTTGGTTGATGAGGAGAAATTTTCATTCTATCTTAATGGCAGCAGTTCACAACAAAAATATTAACTTTCTGCAGCTGTGTGTGTGTCGCGGAGCCTAAATAAGACTCGGATGTCCAGCTCGATCCAACGGCTTACGCACACGGAAGAGGAACATGGAACACGGAACACAGTGGGCGGCACGGTGGCGTAGTGGCAGAGCTGCTCCCTCATTGCACCAGAGACCCAGGTTCAATCCTGACTACGGATGCTGTCTGTGCAGAGTTTGTACGTTCTCCCTGTGACCCTGTGGGTTTTGTTTGGATCCTCTGCTTTCCTTCCACATCCCAAAGACGTTCAGGTATGTAGGTGAATTGCCCTCTGTAAATGGTCCCCAGGCGTATAGGATGCAAAAATGGGATAACATCGAACCAGTATTGATTTCTCTAACTTCAAGAAACCCCTGCACTCTCTCTCTCTCAATCCCTCCTCCACCCAAGTCGCACCAGGTTCCCGTTCTCACCTGGCAAACAGCTAACAATGACCTGTTTCCTTTATTATCATTCATTTTTTTTGCATATCTTTCATTCATTTGTTCTATATCTCTCTATATCATTGTCTATATCTCCCATTTCCCCAGACTAGTCTGAAGAAGGGTCTCGACCCAAAAGGTCCCCCTTTCCTTTTCTCCAGAGATGCTGCCTTTCCCGCTGAGTTACTCCAGCAATTTGTGGGTATCTTCGGTTTAAAACGGCATCTGCAGTTCCTTCCTACATAGGTGATTGATGGTTGACGTAGGCACAGAGGGAGAAAGAGCACGTATCTGTTAGCAGATCAATTTCCCTCCTGGGATAAATAAAGTTCTATCGTATCGTGACAGGAGTAGAATTAGGCCAATTTATTCACAAAATGCTGGAGTAACTTAGCAGGTCAGGCAGCATCTCGGGAGAGAAGGAATGGGTGACGTTTCGGGTCGAGACTCTTCTTCAGACTTAGAATTAGGCCATTCAGCCCACCAAGTCTACTCCTCCATTCCATCATGGCTGATCGATCTCTCCCTCTTAACCCCATTCTCCTGCCTTCTCTCTATAACCTCTGACACCTGTACTGATCAAACTGCCTTGGAACGACAGCAGAGGATTTTTTTTTCTCTGCCTGGTTCATAGAGTAGACTTGAACCCATAACCTTCTGATTCAGAGACAGGAGTGCTACCCACTGAACCATGGAAAACATGATATTGTAGATGAGCCAAATAGCATTACTCATCCAATCCATCTTATGATATGATGCCACAATTTCCTACACAACAATCACGACACCAGAAAAAGTTATTTAACCGATGCTACAAGAATCATAGATTTTGCATTTATTGCACTTTTCTCTTTGTGAAATCTTTCTCCTGGTCCCTCATACAAAATAAATGTAGTACACCTCCGGCAGGTTTAAATAGTGCTTTATAAAATGAGCATCTGCACAATGGGACTTTTAAAATAGAACTATTTGTTCTGCAAAATTAATTGATATACTAAATTTTATTTTAACGAAGCAATTTAATGTTGACGGGTTCATCAATAATATTGATTTAATTCAATTTATGCTTATGGAAGAATTAATGCTTGTGGAACTGCTTTAGGCAGGGTAACTAAGCAGACAAGTAGCCTAATAGCATTAATTAAAGGTCACTACTGGAGGTCACACACAAAATAGACTTTATTTTAAATTCCCTGAATGTAATGAGGAATGGAGCAAAAGAGTCCATCTCAATTCTACATTTAATTCTAAAGGCCAGTTTGGCAGCATCTGACCTATTGTATTGTCTCCCCCACACTTCCTACAATAGACAATAGACCATAGGTGCAGGAGGAGGCCATTCAGCCCTTCGAGCCAGCACCGCCATTCAATGTGATCATGGCTGATCATTCTCAATCAGTACCCCATTCCTGCCTTCTCCCCATACCCCCTGACTCCGCTACCTTTCACTTAGGCACTGAATTTCCACAAACAATCTACCATGGATAAACGGCAGTACATAGGAGGGTGTGCAAGATAAGCCATAAGTGAAACAAGATGCAGATGCCGGTTTACAAAAAGAGACACAGAGTGCTGGAGTAACTCAATGGGCCAACCAGCATACTGTAGATACCAAATGCTGGAATAACTCAGCGGGTCAGGCAGCATCTCTGGAGAAAAAGGATGGATGATGTTTTGGTTCGAGACCCTTCTTCTTTAGATTGTAAGTAGGGGGTGAGGGGGAAGAACCGGAGGCGAGAAAGGACCAGGACAAATCAGGGCCGGCAACAAATGACCACAGGCAGGGTGGTGTCCTGATAGACCCATTGTTGGCTAGGGAAGGTGGGATCTCAAGATCAGCATCTCTGGAGAACATGGATAGGTGACGTTTCGTATCGCCACCCTTCTTGCTAGGCTTTGTCCTGCCCCTCCTCTCTTCTAGCTTTCTTTCCGCCCAAATGCCCAACACAATCAGTCTGCAAAAGGGCCCCAGCCTGAAGCATCAACTATGCATGTTCTCCAGAGTTGCGACTTGACTCACTAAGTTGACATCAATGAGATATCGGAAAATTTGGGATTGCTTCCCCCGCCGATGATGGCAAGTAGATTTGACCTTTGAAGCATCTCCACATGTTCAGCATTCACTCCAGCACTTTGTGTCTTTTTTGGGGAGCCTTGGGTGATACCAGGCAATCAAATAAATCTTCAACTATGCTTTGCACAGAATCATTCTTCCTCCCATTCCTTATCCCCGAGGATGTAAGTTCAGCTGCTGGTGAAACAAAGGTATTGATAGTCTTCTTCTTTCAACAAACAAGACGGCATCAGAGGCACATATGATGACCGTTGATGGCATTGTGCTCACTGGAGTTTAAAAGGATGAGGTGGGGACCTCATAGAAATTCAACATGGATTCAAGAGAGAGTTAGATATAGCTCTTAGGGCTAAGGGAATCAAGGGATATGGGGAGAATGCAGGAACGGGGTATTGATTTTGGATGATCAGCTATGATATATTGAATGGCGGTGCTGGCTCGAAGGCCTACTCCTGCACCTATTTTCTATGTTTCTATTTTTCTATGAAACGTACCAAATAGTGAAAGGCCTGGATAGAGTGGATATGGAGAAGATGGTTCCACTGGTGGGAGTGTTGAGAGCCAAAGGCAAGAGCCTCAGAATAAAAGGACGTACCTTTACAAAGGTGATGAGGAGAAATTTCTTTAGTGAAATAGGACAGCGAATCTGTGAAATTCTTTGCCACAGACGGCTGTGGAGGCCAAGTCAATTGATATTTTTAAGGCGGAGATTGATAGATTCTTGACTTGTACGGAGTTATGGGGAGAAGGCAGGAGGATGGGGTGGAGATGGAAAGGTAGATCGGCCATGATTGAATGGCGGTGTGGACTTGATGGGCCAAATGGCCTAATTCTGCTCCGAGAACTTATGAACACAAAGGGACAGCTCACTGATACAATGATACTCAGATCTCAGGGCTCCAGGTTTGGATGCACAGGACCCATTGCAGGCCCGAACAGCAGCCAAAAGGCAAATTTCTAAATGATGATTTGCCAAAATAATTTAAAAAAAGGTCCAACACTTTCAAACAGCAATAACTCTTCCAAAAATGTGAGAGTTTCACAACTTCTACAATCTCTTCGATCTATATCGTTCCCATAAGGTGCAATGTCAAATGGTGCAAATGCTTTTTTATGAAGTGATTCATTCCATCTCCCACAGATTTACACGAATAATCTACAGTGGATAAACGCTAGTACATGGGGGTGTATGCAAAATAAACCTTGAGTGATGCCAGGCCTTAATAAATCAGGAGTTACACTGGTGTGAGTGATTCATGAGATCCTACACCACAAGTAAAGCATTTTTAATTTACCACTTCCAAAACAATGTCGTGACACTGGCATTTTTTGATAGACTATTTGGGTTTTTTTGCCTTCATTTTCTCTCTCTCCCTCTTCTTAGGATGCATGTTCCACAGACGCCAACTGGTCGAGCGGGTCAAGACTGGAGCGACTAGGCTTGTATACGCTGGAATTTAGAATGACGAGAGGGGATCTTATTGAAACATATAAGATTATTAAGGGATTGGACACGTTAGAGGCAGGAAACATGTTCCCAATGTTGGGGGAGTCCAGAACCAGGGGCCACGGTTTAAGAATAAAGGGTAGGCCATTTAGAACGGAGATGAGGAAAAACATTTTCAGTCAGAGAGTTGTGAATCTGTGGAATTCTCTACCTCAGAAGGCAGTGGAGGCCAATTCTCTGGATGCTTTCAAGAGAGAGTTAGATAGAGCTCTTAAAGATAGCAGAGTCAGGGGGTATGGGGAGAAGGCAGGGACGGGGGGAGAAGGTAGGAACGGGGTACCGATTGTGAATGATCAGCCATGATCACATTGAATGGTGGTGCTGGCTCGAAGGGCCGAATGGCCTACTCCTGCACCTATTGTCTATTGTCTATTGGTCATATCTCAGGTGGAATATGAGCACTGGCAGGAATTTCAACATTTACTCAAAAACAGAACCTTTTCATTTTTCACTATGTTCCATACTGAAATCCTCAAAAAAAAATTAAAGGATTTGCAATTAACCTAGGCACCACCTTAGAGGAAAGATGGTGCCAAGCTGGAAAGGGTGCAGGGAAGATTTACGAGGATGTAGCCAGGACTCGAAGGTCTGAGCCACATGGAGAGGTTAGGGCACGCTAAGACTCTATTCCTTGGAGCGTAGGAGAATGAGGGGTGATCTTACAGAGGTGTAGAAAATCATGAGAGGAATAGATCAGGTAAACGCACAGAATCTCATTCCCAGAGTAGGGGAATCGAGAACCAGAGAACAGAGGTTTAAAGTGAAGGGGGAAACATTTAATAAGAACCTGAGGAGTAACATTTCTTTTACACAAAAGGTGGCGCGTGTATGGAATGAGCTGCCGGAGGAGGTAGTTGAAGCAGGTACTATCGCAACATTTCAGAAACATTTAGACAAGTACATGGATAGGATAGGTTTAGGGGGTTATGGGCCAAATGCAGGCAGGTGGGACTAGTGTAGATGGGACCTGTTGATCGGTGTGGGCAAGTTGGGCCGAATGGATGATTGATGATCACCGCAGACTCAGTGGGTCCGAAGGGCCTGTTGCCATACTGTATCTCGAAACTAAAGTAAACTATATCCTCACCAAATTCAAAGCTTTTTCCACAAATTTGAACGGTGTGCCCAATAACAGCTGGATGGTGATATCTCAACAACTGCCATTGTGAAGATCACCAGTGAATAGCAGAAACGCCTTCTCAATGGAGGGCGACTTTATCATCAAGATTGACACAGAGTACTGGAGTAACTCAGCCAGTCTGGCAGCACCTCTGCCGAAGGAGGAACGGATCGGGACCCTTCTTCAGATGTCACCCATCTTTTTTTCTCCAGAGATGCTGCCTGACCCGCTGAGTTCCTCCAGCACTTTGTGTCTATCTTCGGTGTAACCAGCAGCTGCAGTTTCTTCCTTCAAACTTCATGGTCAAGCTTTCTCCTGCCTCCCAACATTCACATAATATTCTCGTGGCAACCGCCACAGTGAAATCAATAATGGAAATATTTTAGCTGATTAGAATTTTCCATTTCTTCCTCCATGGTAACTAATGAATGAAATTAAAATTGTAGTTGTAAACGATATTTAGGCTGGTGAATGGAATATCCTTAATCTTGAGATGGTGTCTGTAAAATTTAGTGAAAAACGTAGTGAAAAGATTCAATTAGTGAGGAAGAAAGTATGTAACAATACACTTGACATGAACACGGAATTTGCTTCAAATGCATTTGAGAGTGATATACAACTTAGAACAGTCAGACATAAAATGCTGGAGTAACTCAGCGGGACAGGCAGCATCCCTGGAGAGAAGGAATGGGTGACGTTTCGGGTCGAGACCCTGTTGAAGTCTGAAGAACGGTCTCGACCCGAAACATCACCCATTCCTTCTCTCCAGAGATGCTGCCTGACCCGCTGAGTTACTGCAGTATGTTGTGTCTATCTTTGGCATAATCCAACATCTGTAGTTCCTTCCTACACATACAACAACACAGCACAGAAACAGGCCCTTCAGCCCAGAATGTCCACCAGACATGATGCCAAGATAAACTAATCTCCTCTGCCTGTGCGTGATCTATATGCCTCCAAAGCATTTACATAACTGCTCGTTTATTCATTCGATATTTCACTTGTGAATACCTCCTCACATTATGAACAGAATGGTTACATTCTCTCCCTGCCCGGAATGGTCCCAAGGAATTGTCAGCAGATATAGTGAATCCCAAGTCATCAGACTGGAGTCCAAAGTCTGGTCTGTCATTCATCGCAAGATCCCAGTGAATTGGTGAGTTACATTCCTTGGAGATAACTCATCCCTGAGCAGCTGAGAAAACTGTGGGTGCCCTGCAGAGACCTCACCTTGTCAGCCAGCTGCCATTCCTCCGGTGCCCGCAACGAACCACAATGTTGACATCCAAAGGAAAGTTTGTTCCATTAACCATCAAACAAAAAAAACAAATGAGGGAAGAATGAGGGAGGATTAGAGGGGTATGGGCCAAACACAGGCAGGTGGGACTCGGGCAGATGGGGCACGTTGGTCTATGTGGGCAAGTTGGGCCGAAGGGCCTCTACCCACGTTGTATGACTCTATGGCTCTGAGAGTTTGCATGGTCTCCAACTGACCCTCGTGGGTTTTCTCCAGGTGCTCCGGTTTCCTCCCACACTCCACAGACATATAGGTTTGTAGATTAATTAGCTTGATAAATTGTAAATTGTCCCTTGTGTGTGGGATAGTGTAAATGTGTGGGGATCGCTGGTCGGCGCCGACTCGGTGGGCCGAAGGGCCTGTTTCCGCGTTGTATCTCTAAACTGAACAAAAATTGGCTTCTGTAATTGGTCCCTAGTGTGTAGGATAGAACTAGTGAATAGGTGAACACTGGTCGGCACAGACTTGGTGGGCCGAAGGGCCTGTTTCCAGGCTGCATCTCCAAAACTAAACTTATATTTCTCTATGACTCTAAGAACAGTGGATGGCTTACATTGTATTCTGTCATGGGGAACAATGACTTGTGACGCAGCGGGATGAGAAGTGTCAGGTAATGGGAAAAAGCTTCAGGGCCTCGATGTAAAATGCAAACAGTGGAATGTGCAACATGATAAATGCTTGCAGGCAGTTTGCGATTTAAATGAAGCCCCCAAACCCTCAGACAGGAGCAGATAACTAATTCTCTGAGGAAACGCTTCTTACCTTATTCACCAGCAGCTGTTCTGCACCGTGCTTCAGAGGCCTGCCTGCATCACGGCAGAAACCAACATAGTCTTTAATACTTGCAGTGCTTTCATGGATTCTTGTCATCTCCATCCCAGCTGCATCATTAACTGGAAGAGGAAAAGCATGTGTAATACAAAATGTCAAGGAGTGACCAACTCCAACCTTATGTTGCCCAGCAACCTTCATCTGGTTTGTTCACTGGAGGTGGAAAAGTAATTAAAAACAATTGTTTCTGATAAAGCTCGACTAATTATCTGATGATTTTTTTGTTGTTGTTGTTGTTGTTGTGACACTACAGGGCGTCCTCCATGAGTCACCCACGCTGAGTAAATGTAACCTGCCACTTTGTAACCATTGTGTCATTCACTTTGTACATAGTCACACACATTTTGCAAAGGTAACCCAGGTTCAACTTCCGAGGAGCATTCCCATTTCATTTGCACAACACCCCCAATTATCGTGCATGTTTTTTTTAATGTCAGTGTTAGAATGCTGAATAACGGCCCGTCACAAATGATTTGGAACCACTTTATATCGTAGCCAGATGACACTTCCTTGAGGCTTGCCTACTGTAGATCACTTCGGGTGGTGACCTCCCCACCATTGAAGGGATCTGTAGGAGCCCATAGTTTCTGCTTTTCCCTGCTTTTCTGCATTCTACTGCACAACCGGCAACAGCTGGGCTATCTTGTGCAGGTCTCGCTCGCATGGGTACTGGTTGCAGGAGGGTTATTTAGATTTTTATGTGGGCAAGTTTGGTGAGATGATCCATGCCCAAGTTGTCGAGCTGTGACTTGAAGAGTGACAAGGTTGGTGCACATCTGGTAGTGTCGGGAAGGATGTTCCACTCTGGGATTGTCCATGGATATAGTGACTGTAGGTAGCTATTTTTGTTTGCTCTAATTCTACTATAAACGAAGTGACCTGAGGACAGTCTTGTAAATTTCTGGGTATTGGATTGAATGAAGTGAGATATGTTGCTGGGGATGATACCATGAGTCTCTTTGTAGACAGCACATAAGCGAGCTTTGGTGCCTCTTGACTCCAGCCACTCCCAGCCAAGGCGATTTAACATATCGGAGACGCTTGACTGTCTAGTGACCTGCAATGGCCTGCAAAATCAGACTCATGTAACATTGGCGATCATATACCATAAGAATTTAGAGTCGTAGAGTCATACAGCATGGAAACAGGCCCTTCAGTCCAACTTGCCCATGCTGACCAAGATGTCCCAGGTAAGATCCCAGCTGCCCGTGTTTGACCCATCTTCCTCTAACCTTTCCTATCCTATTTGGAGCATGTCATTGATTTCAAAGATTTCAAATTAATCAAGATCTTCCCCAACTACCATCAAATTCCCTAATTTCTTGGAAGAGTGAGGAGATTTGGTGCATCGACTAATATCCTCCTGAACTTCAACAGGTGTACAGTGGAGAGCATATTTTCGGGTGGCACGGTGGCGCAGTGGTAGAGCTACTGCCTTACAGCACTAGAGACCCGGGTTCGATCCTGACTACAGGTGCTTGTCTGTACGGAGTTTGTACGTTCTCCCTGTGACCTGCGTGGGTTTTCTCCGAGATCTTCGGCTTCCTCCCACACTCCAAAAACATAAGGGTTTGTAGATTAACTGGCTTTGTGTAAATGTAAATTGTCCTTAGTGTATGTAGGATAGTGTTAGTGTGCGGGGATCGCTGGTCGGTGCGTACTCAGTGGGCCAAAGGGCCTGTTTCCATGCTGTATCTCTAAACTAAAAAAATAAATATTGACAATATTGACTGGTTGCATCATGGTTTGGTTCAGCAACTCGAATGCACGGGAACGATGGAGATTACAAAATGTGATGGACACTGCCCGGTCAATCACGGGCACTAACCTCCCCACCAAAGGAAGGCAATAGACAATAGACAATAGACAATAGACAATAGACAATAGGTGCAGGAGTAGGCCATTCGGCCCTTCGAGCCAGCACCGCCATTCAATGTGATCATGGCTGATCATTCTCAATCAGTACCCCGTTCCTGCCTTCTCCCCATACCCCCTGACTCTGCTATCCTTAAGAGCTCTATCTAGCTCTCTCTTGAATGCATTCAGAGAATTGGCCTCCACTGCCTTCTGAGGCAGAGAATTCCACAGATTCACAACTCTGACTGAAAAAGTTTTTCCTCATCTCCGTTCTAAATGGCCTACCCCTTATTCTTAAACTGTGGCCCCTGCCTTAAACGGCCTCAAAAAGGCAGCCAGCATCATCAAAGACCCACACCACCCTGGCCACCCTCTCATTTCACTCCCACCATCTGGAAGACAATGTAGGGGTCTGAAAACTATAATGTCCAGGTTTCTAACAATCATCAGGCTCTTGAACATTACTCAACAGGACTTTAATTATAAACTGTGGACTCTCTTTGGTTGCACCACGGACTTAAGGCTTTTTTGCACCATGTATTGGGATAATTAATTTACTGAATTTTTGTTTATTATATTTTATCTGTGTGTATTGTGTTTACAAGCCTGTTATGCTGCTGCAAGTAAGAATTTAATTGTTTTATTGTCAGTACATATGACAACTAAACAATTGGCTCCTTATTCCCACGAACTGAAGGACATTCTTTTGTTCTGCTTGTAAGATTTGAGAAGTTTTCCCTCATTTGGAAAGCAACACAATACCAAAAAGCTGCAGTTTGGACATTTTAAACGGGAGACTGGGGCTGATAGCGGAGAAAGGCTGCGGTCAGATTAACAAAGGATGTCACAATCCGTGGGTCCTAAAATGGCCGCAGGACCTCGTGACCAGCCACAAAAGGTAAAAACCTTACATCCCAGTCTCTAGGTTTTCTGCAAAGCCACGGCCAGAACAAAGGATGGGTATTGGCCATGCAGAAACCTACGAAACCAGGTCGGAGTCCAGACACTGGGGCGCTGACATCAGCATACTCACAATGCCCCAAGCTGACCTAAACAGTTCATCTCAGTGAGGGGGCACAATAGCCCATAGAAAACTACCTGGTAGGTGATGGGAAACCAGTTAACACCCATCACCTCACAATGAAATCCCAATTCACACCATCTGGCCATCCCCGGTATCCCCGAACATAAGCGCAGATCAGAAGAAAACCTCATACATATCTTTTTGAACAAAGAGATTCCAAGATCTGGCGGGAGATAGGATGGGTCAGAAACAGTATAACTGGCCACTACTTTTGGGTGAAAAAGTTAAGTCGGAGGGGAGTCGGAACTGAGGGCAACTCGAGAAGAAAACCTGCAGGGAACGCAAGCAGGCAAGTTAAGACGGACACAGTCAAGAAGAAAGTCGGAAAGAAGAACGGATGCAAGAGAGAGGAACAGGCACGCAACTCGAGAAGAAATACTGCCAAACGAACAGCCAGTAACCCCAGTAATAGCCCCATGGTGGCGGCGCCTAACGGCAGCGGCTGACTAGCAGTCTGTCCGTCTTTTTTTTGTTGAGTGTCGGTGTTGGGATGGTTTTTGTATATTTTTTTGGTTGTGTATGTGTGGGAGGGGGTGGTGGGGGTGGGGGTGGGTGTGGGTGTGGGAGGGGGGGGGGCTTTTCTCTTCCTCACGGCGCGGGCTGCGGCTCGGCTGCGGGGCCTAACATCACCCGCTGCGGCTCGGCCGCTGGACTTTACACCCCGGTGCGGCTCGGCCGCTGGACTTTACATCCCACTGCGGCTTGGCCGCTGGACTCAACAGTGCCCGGTGCAGCTCGGCTACGGGGCTTAACATCCCGGTGCAGCTCGGCTGCGGGGCTTTTCATCGCTGGTGCGGCTCGACTGCGGACTTAACAGTGCCCGGTGCAGCTCGGCTGCGGAGCTGAACACCGCCCGGTGCAGCTCGACTGCGGGGCTTTTCATCGCTGGACTGCGGACTTAACAGTGCCCGGTGCGGCTCGACCACGGGACTTAGCTGCGCAAGGCTTGGTCGCGGGCCTTTCATCGCCCGGTCGGCCGCGGGACGTTTCAGCGCCCGGTGCGGGGACTGTGCGGGTTGGTCGGGGACGAGCTGTCTGTCCGTGGGCGTGGGGAAGAGAGGGGAAGTTTTGTTGCCTCCATCACAGTGAGGGGGTGTTTGGAGTCACTGTGATGGACGTTTGTGTTGGGGTTATGTGTCTTGTGTTCTTTTTTTTTTCTATGACTGCTGTGTAGTTTCGTTCGGTACTTCGGTACCGAACGACAAATAAAGCTCTGTTATACTGTTATGCACTCCAAATCCTACATATCCTGGACATAGTTTAGTGTAGAGGGGAGGGTGGTTGTGAATAAACGTTGGGTGTGTACTAAAATATGTGTTGGTCAAGGTTGCGATGCGTCGTGCGTTCCCCATCTTACAGTCGTGTACGTGTCCTGCAGAACTGTGTTTAAGAATTCATAAGTAAAAGGGTATTCGTGTATATGTTTTGTGGAACTGTGTGTGTTTCAAGAATTCAGCGAAGAAGGTATTCGGATATATGTCTCGTGGAACTGTGTGTTTTTAAGTTTTCAGCAAAAAGGGTATTCGGGTATATGTCTTGTGAACTGTGCGTTTTGTGATTAATAAATAAAAGATATTCATGTATTCGGTATG
Source organism: Rhinoraja longicauda (assembly GCF_053455715.1). NCBI lineage: Eukaryota > Metazoa > Chordata > Chondrichthyes > Rajiformes > Arhynchobatidae > Rhinoraja > Rhinoraja longicauda. The sequence continues at coordinate 38,983,355 of NC_135967.1, read as the reverse complement.
TGTATTATAGATATGTCTTATAGAACTGTATAAATATATTCATGGACAATAGTCCCAAGTGCTGAATAAAAGCCTTTTCATTTAAACCCTGGTTTTGAAATCTGGTCTGGTTGATTTTTTTCTGCACTATAAGAGCTCCTGCATCTAAGCCCAGTGTAGGATGCGTACGTGAAGTAGCATTGAACTAGTGCACTGATGATCGATGTGGATGCCCCCAACATTGGGAACATTTTCCCTGCATCTAGCTTGTCTAGTCCTTTTATTATTTTATACGTCTCTATAAGATCCCCTCTCATCCTTCTAAACTCCAGTGAATACAAGCCTCGTCTTTCCAATCTTTCCTCCATCCCAGGGATTAACCTCGTGAACCTTTGCTGCACTGTCTCAATAGCAAGGACGTCCTTCCTCAAATTAGGAGACCTCCTTCCTCAAATTAGGAGACTTTTACTTTGTTACAGTATCTATATAAATGCAGTTTACAGTTGCTGTTGAGAGCAACAGCACACTAAATTTATATTAACACTTTAACATAATGTGAAAGTGTTCCTCGTGCAATTTCTAATGCAGTTAACCTTCATTTTTAAAACTTTGTTTCCTAAAAGACTATGTAATCAATGAAAGGTACAAAAGGTTTGGAATAACTCAGACTGAAGAAGGGTCCCAACCTGAAATGTCATCTATCCATGTTGTCCAGATATGTTTCCTTGACCTGCTGAGTTATGCCAGCGTTTTACGTCTTTTCTTTGTAAACCAGCATCTGCAGTTCCCAAACCCTAATCGCGCTACTAGATCCACTGTTCACATCCTTATATCCCTTATAAGAGTGAGTACATCTTCCCCAGCCAACAATGGCCCATTATGGACTTCCCCTTCCTGAGGTCATCTGTTGCCGGCCCTGTTTTGTTCTGGCCTTCTCTATCTTTCAACCTGAAGAAGGGTTCCGACCTGAAACATCACCTATTCCTTTACTCCTGAGATGCTGGGTGACCAGCTGAGTTACTCCAGCATTTTGTGTCCATTTCTGCAGTTCCTTATGACTATGTAATCAGTGAAGGTATCACAAAATGCTCAGCAGGTCAGGCAGCATCTCAGGAGAGAAGGAATGGCTGACGTTTCGGGTCAGTCTGAAGAAGGGTCTCGACCCGAAACGTCACCCATTCCTTCTCTCCTAGATGCTGCCTGACCTGCTGAGTTACTCCAGCATTTTGTGATACCTTCGATTTGTACCAGCATCTGCAGTTATTTTCCCACACTATGTAAACAATGAAACTCGTTTGCAAAGTGTTCACAGTTTTTTTTGTACGTACTTAAGAACCTGGCATTTATTCTTAGACTGGTATCAAAAGCTTCTTCAAGGGCTACTACAAAATGCGGCAGAATTTGGGCAAAGAGGCAGTGAAAATGAACCGGGAGATCTTCTGCCCTGACACTGCGAATTGCGATTCAAAAACTGTAGGATTGTGCAGTCATTATTTATTCAATTTCCAATGCTGTCTGTGTGCAGAAAAAGTAAAGAGTACATTTGGTTTTGCTTGACATAACTCGCATTTTTAAATGTCTAAACATTCTTCCACCAAAAAAATTGGGTTTTGACTTTCGCGTGTAAAAGCAAAGGTGCCTTTTCGTGTTTGCTGTGAATATTTCAACATGACTGATTTGCAGCTGCCCCTGGATTGTAACACAGGAAGCCCGGCTTCTGACGTAGTACGACATTAATGATCATTTAATGATCCAGACCTGCGCACACAAGGCATTGGAGCAGGAATCGCCCAAGATGATTGTTTTTGAATTAAAAGAAAGGGAAAACAAAAGTGGAAATCCGTACAGATAAATCCAAAACAGCAATCTTTTCCGAAGCAAAGTACGTAAGAAAATAAAGGTTGGAAATGTAAAAATATTGACCTATATTCCAGAAAATATAAATGCCACTGAAGGCCCCTAGACGAGAGAAATGGATGAAACTATACATTGTCAGGCAGATGCCGTGTTTACCTGTGTAGAACAGTGTGGTGGGAGACACAGTTGGTGTAGTTTAGTTCAGAGATACAGCGTAAAAACAGGCCCTTCGGTCCATTGAGCCCATGCTGAACATCGATCAGCAGTGCACTAATTCAATGCTACTTCACGTACGCATCCTACACTCAAGCGACAATTTGCAGATACTGGCCCTTACAGAAAAGGATACCAAGGTGACGGTTTGGGCCGGCATCTTTCTTCAGACCGATTTTTGACGGGAAAGCTGGTAGAGGGGAAAGGCAGGACAAATGCTGGCAAATTGTGTGTAAGAATAAAGGGGAGGCCATTTAAAACTGAGGTGAGTAGAAACTTTTTCACCCAGAGAGTTGTGAATTTGTGGAATTCTCTGCCACAGAAGGCAGTGGAAGCCAATTCACTGGAATAATTTAAAAGAGTGTTAGATAGAGCTCTAGGAATCAAGGGATATGGGGAGAAGATGGGCACAGGTTGCTGATTGTGGATGATCAGCCATGATCACAATGAATGGCGTGCTGGCTCAAAGAGCCAAATGGCCTCCTCCTGCAACTATTTTCTATGTTTTTATGACAGCAGTGGATCTGTATTCAAGAGCTTCTTCCCGGAGGTATCAAACTTGACAGACTTGACAGGTAACCTCAATTTAGTGGGGATTTTAGGCACACCACATGTGCTAAACAAATAAAAACTTCCAATGTGCATGAGGATATAACCAACAGGTTGTGATACCATTCAAGGATATCTTCAGATCATTGATGAAGAGCTTGACAAGAGCTCACACTGTGGTCGAGTTCCAGCCTTATAGCGCCATAGACCAGAGTTCCATCCTGACTACGGGTGCTGTCTGCACAGAGTTTGTACGTTCTCCCGGTGACCACGTGCGTCAGCTCCGGTTTCCTCCCACACTCCAAAGACACGCATGTTTGTAGGTTAATTGGCCCTCGTGAGTAGGATATTGCTAGTGTACGGGGTGATCGCCCGTCGATGCAGACTCGGTGGGCTCAAGGGCCGGTTTCCACACTGCACCTCTAAACTCTAGTGAATTTAATACAAGGAGCAGCCTAAAGGGCAGAGAACGAGGAAAAAATCCAGAGGTTAGAGCTCCAATAGCTGTCCAATGTTGGTTGGTCTTGGAAACAAATTAAATTCTTTGACAATTCTTCAAACACTACACAAAGAGTTTCATCATACCTTGCACGACTGACACAGAAATTTCAACAGGGCACACAAGGACATTTCACAGAGGTCCGTCACATTTCTGGAGGATAGCAGAACAACTTAGAAATAGCACTTCACCCAATATCGGCTGAATCAATTATCAGTCATGTAATGTTGGAAAGAAACACAGCTGGGTGGTTGAATTTTTGGATCAGATTGTTTAGGAAAATGCAACGGTGGAAGCTTTTGAATTTCTTGTGCAAATCTGCACAATGTTATCTAGATGCATTCAAAGAAGTATATTTTAGAGCTCAGAGCAAAGAAATGAAGAAACTTGGAGAATTCTCATTAAATGCCTGAAAAATAAAATCAAGCCTTATTCAGAACTGGTTTGGGAGCAAATATGTAATAAAAAATAAACTGTAGCTGCTGGTTTATACCAGAGATAATCATCACCATCATAATCATAATCATAATTGTACTTTATTAGCCAAGTACGTGTTGCAACATACAAGGAATTTGATTTGCCATACAGTCATACCAATAAAAAGCAACAAGACACACAAAATACATTTTAACATAAACATCCACCACAGTGACTCCTCCACATTCCTCACTGTGATGCAAGGCGAAAAAAAAAGTTAAATCTCTTCCCTTCTTTGTCCTCCCACGGTCGGGGGCCTTGAGCCTTCCGTTGTCAGGACGATCCTGGCTCCCGCAGCTGGCGGTCGGGCCCTCCGCGTTGTGGCGATCAAACTCCCTAATCGGGGAATCTCAGCTCACCGAGCCGGGCGATCGGGCCCCGGGTCAGGGCTAGTCGAACTTCTGCAACTTTGGAGCTTCCCGACATCAATCTCTACCCAAGACTGCGAGCTTCTCGATGGTGAAATCTGCAGGCCTCGGTTGGAGTGTCGATCCCAGGCAAGGGATCGCAGGCTCCGATGGTAAGTTCACGGCCCCGCGCTGGGGCTCAAAGTCAATCTCGAGCAAGGCCGCCATCTCCATGCAGAGCGACCAGAGATACGATCCGGAAAACAATCACATCTCCAGCAAGGTAATAGATTGGAAAAAAAGTTTCCCCCGACCCCCTCCCCCACCCCCCACATAAAACAACCCCGAGAACATTAACACAAACTTTTAAAACACACTAAAAATAACAAAAAAAGACGAAAAGACAGACAGACCGTTGGTGAGGCTGCCATCGCTGAGGCCGCCACCCGGTGGTAAGTGACACAAAGTGCAGGAGCAACTTAGCAGGCCAGGCAGAATCTCTGGAGAAAATGGATAGGTGACGTATCGGGCAGGGACCCTTCTTCAGAAGGTCCGGCCTTGGTTTGAGAGCAGCTCTTTTGCAGAGATGGATCAATGTTAATGTGCAGAAGAAACTAAAATTTAAAAATGGAACATTTTTGTTCCATTGTTGAAGCAGTCTGCAGTCCTAACTTTCAGGATCTTTATGTGGCTATTATAAATAAATAACACATCCACCGTCCCATCAAAACTACTGAACGTCCCACATCAGGAACAGTCTCAAGAATTAAATACTAAAATATGGTTCTGACCCACTTCAAGCTAACGAGTTGATCATTGATTTCAAGGGTTACTTAAAAATAAAGTTGTTTGAAGTCGGGACTGGATGGGACTTGCCTCGTAAGAATGTTTAATTGCCTCCATTGTTTTCCATAGTAAATGAATTGGTAAGCATGCAAAAAAAACATCCATTTTATGTGAAAATAACTTCATTACCAATTCTGATTACATCATATCAGTGAAGAAAATTAATTTATATTCCACGCATCCGCATTAAAAAGTCAAACTGCTTTAAATTATACATAACATTTGTACTTACAAATCTGGTACATAATTGAGCAATTAACATATTGGAATTTGTAATGAGAAAAGAAGGGATGAGAACATTAAATCTGCAGCATTTTTATGGAGAAATGTTATTAGAAGCATTACATATTTCTGTCAACACACTGTCACAGCAACAAAACATAGATTTGGACTTTTCTGATTCTTTTTATCTTTAGACTCTCAATTTGCAGCGCAGAAACAGGCCCTTTGGCCCACTGGGTCCGCGCCACCGAGCAATCACCACATACACTAACTAGCATTATCCTGCACACCGCTATGGAAATTAACAATTTTACCAACGTCAATTAACCTACGAATCTGAACGTCTTTGAAGTGTGGGATGAAAGCAGAGCACCCAGAGAAAACCCACATGGTCACAGGGAGAACCCACCAACTCCGTGCAGATAGCACCCGTTGTCAGGATCGAACCCAGGTCTCTGGCGCTGTAAGGCAGCAACTCTACCGCTGCACCACTGTGGGCTTTATCACGAGACCATCATTTATTGCTCATTCCCATTTGCCATGGATAAGATGACTACTTGGACTACAATGGTATGTGCCTTGAAGATGCTCCCGTAACTCTGTTGGAGAACAAGCTCCAGGATGATAACCCAAGGCAATGAAGGCATAATGATAGCCATCCAAGCTATGTGTGACATGAAGTGGCATCTAGAGATGGGGTTTTTTCCATGCTTACCCTGCTAAAACAATCCAGCTTCTTTTCCAGTGGTGAAATGGGAAGTCTTTGCCATAGTCACTATCAATTTGGAAAGCATGGACATTGTGGGCCAAAGGACCTGTTCCTGTGCTGCATTGTTTCTGTGTTAGTTGAGCAGGATTCTACCTCTGGAAATGCAGTCTTACACAGAGCATCTTTGTTGCCATTCCCAATGTAAAGTGGGGTTGGAGCATTATCTGGATTCCCCCAACCATTCTATTCACATTAGAGGTCTGCAGCAGCCCACATACAGTAAGTTGTGCAATAATCTTGATTGGCATTCTTGGTACTCGTTCCCTAACAATGGAGACATAAGGAACTGCAGGTGCTGGAATCTTGGGCAAAGCACAAAAAGCATTGGAGGAGCTCAGTGTGTCAGGCAGCATCTGCAGAGGGAATGGACAGGCGACGTTTCGGATCTGAAGAAAGGTCCAACCCAAAAAACATCACACGTCCGTTCCCTCTATAGATGCTGCCTGACCTACTGAGTACCTCCAGCACTTTGTATTTTGTACATAAGAATGTTTGTTTTCGAAGATCATCACGAGTATTTCATAACCATACCTCTGGGCACTGATCTGACGTCCATGTAGTAACTATAGCAAAGGAAGCTATCCCTGTTTTCCAATAGCATCATCCAACTGTTCCCTCAGTTACCCTTTTCCAATTTGAATGCAGCTTCTAGGTCGGCTTTTCCGCACTTGGATTGTTAAAATTGTTAGCCCTCTTGTCCGACTCTATAATACAGTATCACCTCCCGTTCATGGCTACTGTGGGCTGAGAAGCTTACATGACTGCAGTAAATCCTTAGCACTGAACCCTCCAGGACTGGGGATCAGTCTCATAGATCATCTCCACACTGCCACCAGTGCTTGAGTTTGTTTTGTTTCTTGGCAACCGGAAAGGATGACAAATTTAACATGCATTCCAACGAGAACACTATAAATTTTGATGACTGCCTCATTTGACTTATGTTGCAATTTCAAATATGCAGCCTTACTGTTGAATAGGAATATCCTATTTACATTTCCATCTGCACTGACTCGAGTGTTCATAACTCACTCCTTATTTTTCCAGCACTCAGCAATTAGGCTTACTTGATGTGACACATGATAAGAGCAGGTAGATCATATAATTCTTGAGGTTGTTCAACAAGATTATTAGCCCTTTAGCACAATCTCAATTCCTCATACACTTCATCATTTACAGACAAAACAACCATCCATCCCTCTCGTAACCCACTTCAATAGTCTTTGCAGCCACAGCCTCCAAAATCAAAACTTTGTGCGCAAATAATTGTCTGAATTCAATACAAATGATTTGAATTTCATTTCTAAAATTATATTACCTCTTTTTAAACTCTATGCAAGAATAGGTCATAGGTTCAGGCTGCCAGTCTCCAAGGAACCAAATCTCTATGAGCATCAAAGGACTGGTCAGAGACACAAAATGCTGGAGTAACTCAGCAGGACAGGCAGCATCTCTGGAGAGAAAGAATGGGTGACGTTTCGGGTCAAGACCCTTCTTCAGACTGGTGAGTGCGCAACATTTTTAACCACTACACAAAAGGAATCTACACAAAAGGAAAGGAATTCCTAAATTTGTTCTAGGTCTAAATAGTGTCCTACTCACAAAGGCCATCAGACATGCAACTTGATGTCATATGATACAAGTTTGTAAGTTTTTGGAGCAGAATTAGGCTGTTCAGCTCATCAAGTCTACTCTTCCATTCAACCATGGATGATCTATCTTTCCCTCTCAACCCCATTCTCCAGCCTTCCCCCAATAACCCCTGACACCCGTACTAATCAATAATCTATCGATCCCCGCCATAAAAATATCCATTGACTAGGCCGCCACAGTCTTCTGTGGCAATGAATTCCACAGATTCACCACCCTCTGACTAATGAAATTCCTGTACAATCCGTATAAAATTCATTTTTTCCCAAATCAAATAGTACTCAGTGCTGTGATGGAGGACTCCAAAATAGAGAGGAAGCTTGCTTTTTCATTACTGAGAGATCAGCTTCACTCGAGTCATCTGCTTAGAGTTGGAGGCATTGGCCTCCTTTCATTGTTCCTACTTTAAGAATTTTCTTTGCCATTGCCAGTCTCGACTTCCTGGTTGCTGTCACCCCATAATCATGTCTCTAGATGTCCACTCTCACCATCACATCATATCTCCAATACTCGCCCATCCCCTTGACTTCCAGGTCCCAACTCCTGTTGCCCTGACTCAAGCTCATCATCTCCTTGTGGCTCAATCAACCATGCCTTCACCCTGATCTAAGACCTAATACCTCGACTGATAACACCTGGGATAAAACGAAACCGTTTCAGCAAATGTTATCCTATCACACACAATACTCTGAGATTCATGTGCAATCGCTGCTCAGTGACCTCCCATAACTGGGAGGCTCTTACATGGATTCAACACACTTTTTTCAAAACAGTCTGAAAAGAGATTTTTTTGTGTTTGAGAATTAAGCTAAGATAGTGATCGAATTCAGGAAGCAAAGCAGTACACATACACTGTATACATGGATGGTGCTGAAGTAGAGATGGTTGAAAGCTTTAAGTTCCTGGAAGTAAATATCACCAGCAACTTGTCCTGGACTAGCCCTTTCAAACGATTGCTAAAAAATCACACCAATCACTTCCTCAGTGTTGTACTTCGTGGTCCGGTATCTGTTATACCTTTGCTATGACTCTGGACGGACCACAAGTACACGTGTTTACAAGGTTAGAATGCTGGAGCTTAAATCCAGGCTGTTTATTCCACGGCCACCTGGAACCAGAGTGGCCACCTGGAACCAGAGTGACCACCTAACCACCTCAATCTCTTATATACACGTTACTACACAGGCAAACAAAGTAGTCCTTGTGATACAACAAAGTAGTCCTTGCAGTATCACAACACTCAGAAGGTTCAGGGAGTTCAACATGTCCCAAACAACTCCCACCAACTTCTACAGATGCACGGTAGAGAGCATTTTATCGGGATGCATCACAGCTTGGTTTGGGAGCAGCTCCATCCAAGACCTCCAAATTGCAGAGAATTGTGGACGCAGCCCAGACCATCACACAAACCAACCTCCCTTCCATTGTCTCCATTTACATCTCACGCTGCCTCAGCAAGACCAGCAGCACAATCAAGGATCAGTCGTACCCAGGTCACTCCCTCTTCTCCCCTCACCCATCAGGCAAGAGGTGCAGGAGTGCGAAAATGCACACCTCCAGATTCATGGACAGTTTCTTCCCAGCTGTCACCAGGCAACTGAATCATCCTATCTACAACTAGAGAGCAGTCCTGATTAGACCAGCTGCCTCATTAGAGACCCTCGGACTATGGTTAATTGGACTTTACCTTGCACTATACATTATTCCCATTATCCTGTATCTGTACACTGTGGACGGCTCCATTGTAATCATGTACAGTCTTTCCGCTGACAGGATAGCATGCAACAAAAAAGCTTTTCACTGTACCTCGGTGCACATGACAATAAACTAAACCATAATCACTTAACCTTTGGGTTTAAAGTTGTTTAATTGAAGTTGGGGCAGGTTTGTGTCTGCACTGTGTGTGATGGTAGAGATCTCATCCATTGAAACAGCTGCATTGTTTTATTTTCTGGAAATCAACAGTTAAAGTTAAAAAGTATCTCTGCACTCACCAGTCATTGCTAACATTTGGCTTTTCCATCCGACTTGATCCAGTCCAATGGGCGTGCTTTGGGACAAGTGGAGTGGCCGGTTGGTGTGGGAGACCGCTCGGAAGGGTGGAACATGGTGCGGTGGTGGTGGGCGGCAGGTTGCTGGCTATAGATGGAAAATATTAATCAGAAGCATGTCTGATGGTAGTACAGGTGTCAGAGGCTGTGGGGAGAAGGCAAGATTGAACGGCGGAGTAGACTTGACAGGCCGAATGCCCTAATTCTACTCCTATTCCTTATGGCCGTATGACCTTAATAACACTACTATAGGCTGTGAACATCTTCGGCAGGGTTGGGTAATTCAGATGACCTTCTAGTCCGAGATAGATAAATTTGGGATTAGCAAGGGTGTCAGAGGTTATGGGGAGAGGGCAGGAGAGTGGCGTTAGGAGGGAGAGATTGATCAGCCATGATTGAATGGCAGAGTAGACAATGGGCCGAATGGCCCAATTCTACTCCTATTACTTATGACCTGATGATGAGTAATAATTTCAATGTTCTATCTGGGACATATGACAATAAAATACGACTATTAAGTAGTATTTTCAAAGTGATGTCCTATGCATCAGGTATTGAACGAGTGGTCATCAAGATTGAAGAATGCACCACCTAATGTTTGAACTAACGTCCAATTTATTAAACATTTTGTGCCAAGAACACAAGAACACAAGAGGGTTCTTGTAGTAAGAATGTTACTACAGTGCCTGCAGTCATTCCCCTTTTATCATTTATAAATCGTGGCCATTTTTCTGGGTTCAAGGTCAAATTTCAAGAGGGAAATGTTGATGGAGCCACACTGGTAATCACCCTTTTAATTAACGGAAAAATTCCAGCTGTGAAGGAAGACTAAAAGGCACAGAAGCGATGAAATTAGAATGTGTAGGAAGGAACTCAGACGGATGAGAGGAGATCTTATCGAAACGTATAAGATTATTAAGGGGTTGGACAGGTTAGAGGCAGGAAACATGTTCCCAATGTTGGGGGAGTCCAGAACAAGGGGCCACAGTTTAAGAATAAGGGGTAGGCCATCTAGAACTGAGATGAGGAAAAACTTTTTCAGTCAGAGAGTTGTGAATCTGTGGAATTCTCTGCCTCAGAAGGCAGTGCAGGCCAATTCTCTGAATGCATTCAAGAGAGAGCTAGATAGAGCTCTTAAGGATAGCGGAGTCAGGGGGTAAGGAGAGAAAGCAGGAACGGGGTACTGATTGAGAATGATCAGCCATGATCACATTGAATGGCGGTGCTGGCTCGAATGGCCGAACGGCCTCCTCCTGCACTTATTGTCTATTGTCTATTGAACTGCTCATGCTGGTTTACACCGAAGATAGACACAAAATGCTGGGGTAACTGAATGGGTCAGGCACCATCTCTGGAGAAAAGGAACAGGTGACGTCTCGGGTCGAGACCCTTCTTCAGACTGAGAGTCAGGGGAGAGGGAAAAGGCTAAAAAGTACACGATGCACCACTGTTGGCTGTGGAGAAGGTGACAACGAGGGGGTATGAACAGTAAAACTAGCTCTGAAACAGTTATCAGCGTTGGTTCTGAATGTCCTGAAAAGTTAGGGCTGGCCTTTGCTTGACATCTAGATATGTATTAATCAAAATATTTTTATTTGATAATGGTATTCAGCGGTCCCTTAGAGACCCCAGATCAGACTCCTTGGAGACCTGATGGTGCTAAATGCAGTGATTATCGCATCCGCTACATTCAATGTCACCTAATTAGTCCCAAAACGAGCATTAGCTTGCTTAATGGAATAGACCTACACTGGACCCTTCAGCAACAGAGCGTACTGCTTGTGCAAGTCCAGAGGGATTGAGTACAGTTTGCAAAGTCCCACGTAGAAATAATCCAAATAATTGAGTTTAGAGAATAACATTGAAAAATAGGTGTACACACATGGACTGCAGACGCTGGTTCACAAAAAAAAAGACAAAGAAGTGCTGGAGTAACTCAACGGGTTAGACAGCATCTCTGGAGAACGTGGAGTGGCGACGTTTCAGATCGGGATCCTTTTTCAGGCTGATTGTGGTGGGAGAGAGAAAGCAGGAAGTGAGGTAGGGGCACGACAAAACCTAGTAAGTGATAGGTGGATACAGGTGAGGGAGGTTTGATGGATAGAAAATTGGTTGACAGACAGAAAGCAAAGAGTGGGGATAAATGGGTCCCTTTCAGAATGGCAGGCAGTGACTAGTGGGGTACCGCAAGGCTCGGTGCTGGGACCCCAGTTATTTACAATATGCATTAATGACTTGGATGAAGGGATTAAAAGTACCATTAGCAAATTTGCATATGATACAAAGCTGGGTGGTAGTGTGAACTGTGAGGAAGATGCTGAGGTTGCAGGGTGACTTGGACAGGTTGTGTGAGTGGGCGGATGCATGGCAGATGCAGTTTAATGTGGATAAGTGTGAGGTTATCCACTTTGGTGGTAAGACTAGGAAGGCAGAGTATTATCTGAATGGTGTCAAAGTTAGGAAAGGGGACGTACAACGAGATCTGGGTGTCCGAGTGCATCAGTCACTGAAAGGAAGCATGCAGGTACAGCAGGCAGTGAAGAAAGCCAATGGAATGTTGGCCTTCATAACAAGAGGAGTTGAGTATAGGAGCAAAGAGGTCCTTCTGCAGTTGTACAGGGCCCTAGTGAGACTGCACCTGGAGTACTGTGTGCAGTTTTGGTCTCCAAATTTGAGGAAGGATATTCTTTCTATTGAGGGCGTGCAGCGTAGGTTTACTAGGTTAATTCCCGGAATGGCGGGACTGTCACATGTTGAAAGACTGGAGCGACTAGGCTTGTATACACTGGAATTTAGAAGGATGAGAGGGGATCTTATCGAAACATATAAGATTATTAAGGGGTTGGACACGTTAGAGACAGGAAACATGCTCCCAATATTGGGGGAGTCCAGAACCAGGGGCCTGTAGGGACATACGGATTGACCAGGTAGTCTAGAACCCTCGGATTGGTTTAGGGGTCACGTGGTGCGGGAGCGCGAGGTATTTGAGTGTCTGGCGCCAAACTCGGGTTAGAGATTAGATTAGCGAGCGAAGTTAGTGTTTGTCCAAGAGTAAGCGCGTTGCGTTTGTCACGGGTTTTATCGACAATAAAGTCTTTGGACTCACTACATTGGTGACCTCGAACGTAAGAATCGAAGCAGCAGCATGTCGCAGGCGGGAGCGAGCGTGGGCGAGATTCATCTACCGCCGTTCTGGGCCCATCAGCCGCACCTGTGGTTTGTGCAGGCGGAATCTCAGTTCCATCTTAAAAGGGAGGCGGAAGACCAGGAGAAGTACCACCACCTGGTGAGCTGTCTGCAGCCGGAGGTGGCCGTGCGGGTGGGTCAGTACCTGACCAGTCCACCCCAAACGGGGCAGTACGTGGGGCTCAAGAGGCTCCTGCTGAGGACTTTCGGCTGGAGCCAGAACCAGCGGGCTCTGAAGCTCCTCCATTTGCCAGAGCTGGGGCAGCGGCTGCCGTCGGAGTTGATGTCCGAGATGTTGACTTTGATGGGCGACCATCAGCCGTGCATGGTGTTCGAAGCGGCCTTTCGGGAGAAGCTACCCAGGGGCGTCAGGCTAGTGTTGGCGGACGTCTCTTTTGAAGATCCGGTAGCGTTCGCCGAGAAGGCCGACACGCTCGTCAGGGAGCGACACACCCGAGACGCTTCGGTTAACCGGGTCTCGAGGCCCAGCGGCAGTCGGGGGAGCGGCCGAGAGAGCGACACATCGGCCGCTATTTCGCAGTCAGCCCGCCAAGAAGGGGCTGCGGCGCCTGTTCATTGGCTGCGCAGGGCCGAATAGGTGCGGCTGGTGTTTCTTCCATCAGCGGTGGGGCAGTGAGGCCCGAAGCTGCAGAGTCCCGTGTTTGTTTCCGGGAAATGCCTGGGCCGATCGAATGTAGAGGCAGTCTCGATTGGTCGTAACTGCCGCCTCTACGCTACAGATCAAAGTACCGGGATCGTTTTTCTGGTCGATATGGGAGCGGTCGTGAGTATTGTGCCCCCCTATGACTGCGAAGTTCGAGCGGGGGGGAAGGGCCCGCCCCTCATTGCAGTGAACGGTAGCCCCATCCGTACTTACGGTAAAAGGGCTATGTCCCTGTCCTTCGAGTTCAGGACCTACCTTTGGGATTTCATCGTTGCGGATGTGGCCCGGGCCATTTTGGGTGCAGATTTCCTATGGGCATTTTCTTTGGTCGCAGACCTCCGCAGGAGGGGCCTGCAACCCTCGGCTGGTGTACGGCCCCGAGATACGGGGCCTGAGGCTCCTACAAGCGCTGCCCCACCCAGCCCAGCGATCCAGGCCATTACCACGGCTCCCGGTCAGTTCGATGCGGTCCTAGCCAACTTTCCGCAGCTCCTCGTTCAACGGTTCGATGCACCTTCCGAGAAGCATGGGGTCGTTCATTTCATCCCGACTGAGGGGCCGCCGGTTTTTGCCCGGGCACGGCGCCTCCCACCCGACAAGCTGGCAATGGCTCGAGAGGAGTTCCTAAACTTAGAGAGGCTGGGAATTGTTCGGCCTTCGAGTAGTCCGTGGGCCTCCCCCTTGCATATGGTTTCCAAAGCGTCTGGGGGGTGGAGACCATGTGGGGATTTCCGGTGACTCAATGCGGCAACACGGCTGGACCGCTACCCGATTCCGCACATTCAGGACTTCTCAGCTAGCCTGGAGGGGGCTACAATTTTTTCAAAACTCGATTTAGTGCGGGGATACCATCAGACCCCGGTCCACCCGCCGGACATTCCAAAGACGGCTACCATTACTCCGTTCGGGTTGTTTGAGTGGTTGCACATGCCTTTCGGCCTTAAAAATGCAGCTCAGGCATTCCAGCGTCTGATGGACCGGGTGGGTCGAGGGTTGCCGTTCATGTTTTGATTGCCAGCCGTTTGGTCCAGGAGCACTTGGTCCACCTCCGCACGGTGTTCCAGAGGCTGCAAGACCACGGCCTGATTCTCCATCCGGCCAAATGCCAATTCGGCCTGTCAGCGGTGGATTTTTTGGGTCACCGGGTTACTCCGGCCGGTGCCACTCCTTTACCAGCTAAGGTGGACGCGGTCCGCTCTTTCCCCCGCCCTACAACCATCAAGGGCTTGCAGGAATTCGTGGGCATGGTGAACTTTTATCATCGGTTCGTGCCTGCAGCAGCTCGGGTCATGCACCCCTTTTTCAATGCCTCGCGGGCAACCCCGCTGAGTTGGTATGGTCCGCAGCTGCAGAGATGGCTTTTGTCGCGGTCAAACAGGCCCTCGCCAACGCCACCATGCTGATGCACCCGCGCTCCTCCGCCCCCACGGCTCTGACGGTGGACGCCTCAGACGTGGCGGTGGGTGGGGTTTTGGAGCAGCAGGTCGACGGTCACTGGCAGTCCGCAGGCAGCTCTCGCGAGCTGAGCTCAAATATAGTGCGTTCGATAGGGAGCTCCTGGCCCTCTATTTAGCAGTCCGCCACTTCCGTTATTTTTTGGAAGGCTGCTCTTTCGTGGCCTACACGGATCACAAACCTCTGACATTCGCTTTTGCTAAGGTTTCTGATACGTGGTCGGCTTGCCAGCAGCGGCACCTCACCCTGATTTCGGAGTTTACCACCGATGTCCGTCATATTGCGGGTAGGCTTAATGCCGTTGCTGATGCCCTGTCCCGGCCGGCCATTCCCTCCGTAGCCGTGGTGGGCAGACAGGTGGATTTCCAGGAGCTAGCGGAGACTCAGCGCCTGGAAGGAACTGCCGCGGTGTACGCCTCCACAGCCTCGGGACTGCGTTTGGAACAGGTGGCGTGTGGCCCCACAGGTACCAAGTTGTGGTGTGACGTTTCCCTTCCACGTCCTCGCCCGGTGGTGCATGCCGCCCTGCGGCGTAAGGTTTTTGAGGCCATTCATGGCCTGGCACATCCGTCCATCAGGGCGACTTCAGCCATGGTGGCTGCCCGGTTTGTCTGGCACGGCCTGCGGAAGCAGGTGGCAGCCTGGGCACGCGCCTGCATTCTGTGCCAGACCTCCAAAGTTCATCGCCATGTCCAGCCCCCATACCAGAGATTCGAGGTTCCCCCCGTCCGTTTTTTCCACATCCATGTGGATTTGGTGGGTCCATTGCCCTATTCTAGGGGTTATACTCATCTGCTGACGGTGGTTGATCGGTTCACGCGTTGGCCGGAGGCGCTCCTGTTGTCGGACGCCTCGGCGGCCTCCTGTGCACGGGCCCTGGCGTTGCATTGGGTGGCCCGTTTCGGCGTCCCGGCTATCATCACCATGGATCGGGGGGCCCAGTTGGGCCGCGCTGGCACAGTTGTATGGGTCTCGCTTACAGCAGACCACCGCCTATCATCCCCAGTCCAACGGGATGGTTGAGCGCTTCCATCGGCAGCTGAAGGCGTCCCTCTGTGCTCGCCTGACCGGCCATGATTGGGCTGACCAGCTGCCTTGGGTCCTCCTCGGCATTCGTACGGCCCCGAGGGCTGAGCTGGGCACATCCTCGGCCGAGCTCGTCTACGGTTCGCCCCTGCGGGTGCCGGGTGACATTCTCCCTTCCACTCCCGCCTTGCCACCGTCCGTCACGTCGGTTTTGGGCTCCCTCCGAGCACGGGTGGGTTCTCTGGCTCCAGTCCCGGCCTCCAGTCACGGAAGCACAGCAGTTCACGTTCCGTCGGACTTGCGGGGCTGTGATTTCGTGTTCCTTCGGAAAGATTCCCACCGCCCCCCACTTCGGCCGGTTTACCAGGGCCCGTTCCAGGTGCTGAAAAGAGGGACTATCACCTTCACCTTGCAGGTGGGAAATCGGCAGGAGCTCGTTTCAGTGTCCCGGCTCAAGCCGGCCCATTTGGACCAGGACCTCCCCGTGTCGGTGGCCCAACCTCCTCGTCGGGGCTGGCCTGTGGCCGCCCCACTGGTCCCGCCAGTGGCGCCCTGTTTGCCACCTCTCGGGCCCCCGCCGCCTATGGTTGGGCCCGGGCCGCCGTTGCCGATCACGTGCCCCCCGTCACCTGCACCCTCCGCTCCAGTGGACCTCCCATCGCCTCCAGCGGCGGCGTCCTCCCCGCCTCCTGTCACGCTGGCGGTATCGGTTTCCCCCCTCCGTACACGTTCCGGGCGGGAGGTTCGGGCGCCCGTGAGGTATGGTTTCGAGGGTTCTGGGGGGGGTCATGTAGGGACATACGGATTGGCCAGGTAGTCTAGAACCCTCGGATTGGTTTAGGGGTCACATGGTGCGGGAGCGCGAGGTATTTGAGTGTCTGGCGTCAAACTCGGGTTAGAGATTAGATTAGCGAGCGAAGTTAGTGTTTGTCCAAGAGTAAGTGCGTTGCGTTTGTCACGGGTTTGATCGACAATAAAGTCTTTGGACTCACTACAGGCCACAGTTTAAGAATAAGGGGTAGGCCATTTAGAACAGAGATGAGGAAAAACTTTTTCAGTCAGAGAATTATTAATCTGTGGAATTCTCTGCTTCAGAAGGCAGTGGAGGCCAATTCTATGAACGCATTGAAGAGAGAGCTAGATAGAGCTCTTAAGGATAGCGGAGTCAGGGGGTATGGGGAGAAGGCAGGAACGGGGCACTGATTGAGAATGATCAGCCATGATCACATTGAATGGCGGTGCTGGCTCGAAGGGCCGAATGGCCTCCTCCTGCACCTATTTTCTATGTTTCTATGTTTCCTGCACCTATTGTCTATTGTCTATTGTCTAGATGTTTGGACAAAGGCCAGAGATGAAAAGATAAAAGGCTGTGAGATAAGGAAATCAGAAGAGGAGAGACATGAAATGTGAAGCCAGAAGAACGGATGTAAGTGTAAGGGGACTGGGGGAAGGGGGAGCAGGGCAGTGGGAGATATGGGTGGGTGGGCATCCAAGTGGCACAGGGAGGAGAGAGGGGGAAAAGGATGTTTGTTGGTTAGTTACCTAAAGTTGGTGAATTCAATGTTCATACCATTGTGTATGAACTTGGTAGACCTAGTTTCTAATAAGTACAAGGAAGTACAGATGTTGGTTTACAAAAAAAAAGACACTAAGTGCTGGAGTCAGGCAGCATCTCTGGAGAACATGGATAGGTGATGTTTAGAAGACTGAGGGGGGATCTTATAGAAACATATAAAATTCTTAAGGGGTTGGAGAGGCTAGATGCGGGAAGATTGTTCCCGATGTTGGGGGAGTCCAGAACCAGGGGTCACAGCTTAAGGATAAGGGGGAAGTCTTTTAGGACCGAGATGAGAAAACATTTCTTCACACAGAGAGTGGTGAGTCTGTGGAATTCTCTGCCACAGAAGGTAGTTGAGGCCAGTTCATTGGCTATATTTAAGAGGGAGTTAGATGTGGCCCTTGTGGCTAAAGGGATCAGGGGGTATGGAGAGAAGGCAGGTACAGGTTACTGAGCTGGATGATCAGCCATGATCATATTGAATGGCGGTGCAAGCTCGAAGGGCCGAATGGCCTACTCCTGCACCTATTTTCTATGTTTCTATGTTTCTATGTTTCAGGTCAGGACCTTTCTTCAGACTGATCATGGTGGAGGGTTGGGGAGGGGGAGGGGAAGAAAGCTGGAAGAGAGGAGGGGCAGGACTAAGTCTGGCGAGTGATAGGTGGATACAGGTGATGTCTACGCAACCCGATTTGGGGAACATTTTAAGTGCAGCACAAATGCATATCACTGAAAATAGCAGTCAAAATATGTTCCAGGCATTTCATTTGTGATTAAAATTTCTTTGCCTTAGTCAGGCATGGAATCTGATACAAACGACTGAGCTATCGGGCAATAATATAATCAGTATTTTCAATGCATTACTGCATCATGCTGGTTTGTCAGGTGTTTAGGCAACTGGCAAGGAACATACTGGGGTTGTTATCAGTGAAAAAACAATTAAAATTCACATTGAGAGTAAAAACAAAAAAATACCTATTATCTGCAAATTAAATAAACATTAGATCAGTATGCATTCAATCCTTTTATATGGCAGTGTCAATCTACCCATTCAGCTCTATATATTTGCTCAGTTTATTTATAACCTGGTAAAATGGTGGCACGCCGGCCTGATGGCGCGGCGGTAGAGTTGTTGCCTTACAGCGCCAGAGACCCAGGTTCGATCCTGACTACGGTGCTTGTCTGTACATTCTCCCCGAGACCTGCATGGGTTTTCTCCGGGTGCTCCGGTTTCCTTCCACACTCCAAAGACATACAGGTTTGTAGGTTAATTGGCTTGGTAGTAACGTAAAATTGTCCCTGCTTTGTGCAGGGTAGTGTAAGTGTGTTGGAAAATCGCTGGTTGGTGCGGACTTGGTGGGCGGAAGGGACTGTTTCCGCCCAGTACCTCTAAACTGAAAATAAACTAAACTAAAAAGATACCAGCAACAAAAGTGTTAATTCAATCAGTCCACACAGCAAAGTGGGGAGTATTTTATAGCTGCTGTTAATGAACAAAATATCATGCAAGCATTTTAATGGATTATTTTTAATGATATTACAGTGCCATTTCAATCCTATTGGTAGAAATAACATCTTCAGGGTGTGAAGGTTATAAATATCTGCCTGTGGATGCTCTTCATGGGCAATGAAAGTGGTTCTGCAAATATTGAAGTCACTTGTCCTTCTGTGATGCAGTGTAAATAGTAATTTAATCACAGCGGGACAATATCCTCCTTGTGTTTTTGCAATAAGGTGCAATTATCAGCCAATTCTTTATCTTCCTTTTTCCCTAAAAACTAAAATGGAGCTGGAGACGTTGCCCACCATAATGCCCTTACAGAAGCGAAAAGGACTAAAAAGGCAAGGTGTGTATGAGATACCATTCTGCTCCCGCCCATTTCAAGTCCCACCATGAGGGTGGCATGGTGGCGCAGTGGTAGAGTTGTTGCCTTACAGCGCCGGAGACCCGGGTTCAATACTGACTACGAGTGCTTGTCTGTAGGGAGTTTTGTTCTCCATGTGACCTTCATGGGTTTTCTCCGGGATCTCCGGTTTCCTCCCACACTCCAAAGACCTACAGGTTTGTAGGTTAATTGGCTTGGTATAATTATAAATTGGCCCTAGTGTGTGTAGGGTAGTGTTGATAGAGGGTTACAGAGAGAGGTTGAACAGGTTGGGTCTTTATTCTTTGGAGCGTAGAAGGTTGAGGGGGGATTTGATAGAGGTTTTTTAAATTTTGAGAGGGACGGACAGAGTTGACGTGGGTAGGCTTTTCCCTTTGAGAGTGGGGAAGATTCCAACAAGGGGACATAGCTTCAGAATTGAGGGACAAAGGTTTAGGGGTAACATGAGGGGGAACTTCTTTACTCAGAGGGTTGTGGCTGTATGGAATGGGCTTCCGGTGGAAGTGGTGGAGGCTGGCTCGATTTTATTATTTAAGAGTAAATTGGATAGGTATATGGATAAGAGGGGATTAGAGGGTTATGGCCTGAGTGCAGGTAGATGAGACTAGGTCAGGGAGAATGGTCGGCGTGGACTGGTAGGGCCGGACAGGCCTGTTTCCATGCTGTAGTTGTTATATGTTATATATGTTATATGATACCTGGGGATTAGTGGTCAATGCAGACTCGGTGGGCCGAAGTTGCCAGTTTCCCCGCTGTGTCTCTAAACTAAACTAAGCATGACTGCCCAATGGACCAGGAAGAGATCGGACACCATACAAACACTAATTGTCAGTGGCCATGGGAAGAACCACAATGCAACTTGTCTCAGCTTTTCTGACTAGATGTGACCAGCCTTTCAATATCTCTAGGCCATGCAGTGACACCAACAGGATATGTGTTCACAAGTGGTCATCATTGAAGCTTGACAGCAAGCCTCATGTTGTCCTTCAGTATATGACTAGTATATGAAGACTAAGCATGTGGGCACACAAGCAGAGGATCGTTAACACATTGAAGCTGAGGAAACTAGGTAGAACCAAATAGAGATGAATGGGCACAATAATTATTATTTGTGTACAAAGGGACTGCAGATGCTGGTTTAAACTAAAAAGATAAACACTAAAAGCTCGAGTCACTCAGCAGGTCAGACAGCATCTCTTGAGAAAAGAATTAGGTGACGTTTCTGGTCGGGAACCTTCTTTATGTTTTGACTCCAACGAGTTTATGCATTGTAGCTCAGTAATGGTGAGCATTTCAAAAGTAAAATTACGTAGAAACACGGAACTGCAAATGCAGATGTACACAAAAGCACACAGAGTGCTGGAGTAACTCAACAGGTCAAGCAGCATCTCTGGAAGAACATGGATAGGTGACATTTCGAGTCGGGATGCTTCATCAAACCCATTATTATCAGGGGTGCAATTCTTTCTAGACTGTATTAGATTACATGTTCTTTGCTATTTTAATTTCTTTTGTATTGTGATTTCCAAGTTGAACCCTATTTAAGAGTTGCTGCAACAGTGACACCATCAGTTTATGTTGTGTCAAAGCGGATGATTTATTTTGAATGGCTCTAGCGATTTGCCTTGCAGTCATAATTCTAATTTTATTTTAAATGCCACTAACAACAGTGAACATGTTACAGCAATAAAATGTAAAGCAATAAAAACATCCCAATGATCTTTACGAGCAAAAAAAATGATGCCAAACTACATTAAGTGACGTAAGAAGACTATGAATACGACCAAAGATTATGGTTTTGTGCACTGAATTAATGGAGGGAGGAGGCAGAGGAAGAGGTATATTAGGTCACAATTGAAGTGTTTATGGTCTAGGTTCCGAACATCAAGGCTGCCTTTAGTGCTGATAAGAAGCTGGAAACTCCTCTAATCTCAGAGATCTACAAGGATTAGTGAGGCTTCCAGATCACCAAGGCCATGCAGAGATTGTTGGCTATCTATACTCATTTCTCTGACCGATAAAGGCCAACGTGCCAAAATGTGTATAAAATCATGAGAGGAATAGATCGGGTAGATGCACAGAGTCTCTTGCCCAGAGTAGGTGAATCGAGGACCAGAGGACATAGGTTTAAGGTGAAGGGGAAAAGATTTAGATTTTTAGATTTTTAGATTTAGAGATACAGCGCGGAAACAGGCCCTTCGGCCCACCAGGTCCGCGCCGCCCAGCGATCCCCGCACATTAACACTATCCTACACACACTAGGGACAATTTTTTTTAACATATGCCCAGCCAATTAACCTACATACCTGTACGTCTTTGGAGTGTGGGAGGAAACCGAAGATCTCGGAGAAAACCCACTCAGGTCAAGGGAAAACGTACAAACTCTGTACAGACGGCGCCCGTAGTCAGGATCGAACCTGAGTCTCCAGCACTGCATTCGCTGTAAGGCAGCAACTCTACCGCTGCACCACAAACCTTTTCACACAAAGGATGGTGGGTGCATGGAGCAAGCTGCCAGAGGAGGTAGTTGAGGCAGGGACTATCCCAACTGTTAGACAGGTACATGGAGAGGACAGATTTGGAGGGATATGGACCAAACGCAGGTGGGTGGGACTAGTGTACCTGGGACAAGTTCGCCCCTGTGGGCAAGTTGGGCTGAAGGGCCTGTTTCCATGCTGTATCACACTATGACTCTAAAAGCCTGGCTAACTGTTTCTTAAATATTGTGAAAGTCCTCCTGTGTGCTCCAAGGGATAGAGTCCCAGCCTACTCAACCTATAGCTCAGACCCCCCTAGCCCTGGCAACATCCTCGTAAATCTTCTCTGTACCCTTCACTTGCACCCAATTGGAGCAAACGAAGCAGTCGGAGGGAAACAACTTTGATTAGTCCCTCAAATATCCGGGTGAAATCTGAGGTTAGAAGAGCACTGGAAGAAAATCAGCCAAATCTTACTTGGTGAAGATTGCTCGTTGCCTCACAGTGTCCAGCAAGGGAAACTCCATCGATCACGGAGAAAGGCCTTTGGTGAGCACGTTTGCATCTGAGCCTTATCCTGGTGGCTGGCGAAGAGTTGATACCAGGTCCATTTCCAGGAATGGTCAAATCTGCCGACACTTTGGATCTCGTATTGGGCTCTGCCGTGGCAGGAGAGTCATCTGTTGGGAAAATGCTTTGCCATTCGCAAAGCTGACCACAATCTGAAGCAGGGCGAGGCAGCTTCCCACAGTCCACGCTTGGTTGCCTCATCTTTGCCTCTTCAGATTGTCCAGTTCTTTCACCACGAGACCGCCCGTCTGTGTAGTCCTTTGCGGATACCTTGTGGATTTAAAGTTCACGCATTTATCTCATGTTTCTTTAAAGGAGTATATACGCCAAATAATACATTTGAAAAATGCTGCAAGATTTAACTGCTGGTCTGATTTCATTTCTTCACTCCATTATGGTGAAGTGGATACACTGTAGATCTTTAACCGCGTGGAAGCATTTCAATAGTGCATAACACCATGGATTTTGTGGGCTATTGAATTTTGGCAGCAGTGGGCTCTAATAATTGAACTGCCCTGTTAATGTGCCTTCCTGGCATCATTTACTTCTCCTAATGAAGTCATATCACCAAATACAGTCTACCCTCATCATTATGGACTCTTTACAAGGGATTTTGGTTGTAGCGGACTGACTCTTTAGGAACCCAGCCTAGTAGTTACACAACAGAAGCCATTAAAACAGACAAGCCAAAACAATGACAAGCAACTGAAATTGACAACCCATTGCTTCAATCGGCCCTCACCTCCATTAAACAATGTAACAAACAGCCTTTGGTATTTTTAGCAGTAACAAAACAAAAACAAATTCTGTTAAAAATAACCATAGACTCAGCAGGTTAGTGTCTTTGGAAGGAGAAAAGGAATTAGCATTTAAGATCGATGTCCTCTCATCCTGAACTCCAGGCGGGTAGTTGGTCATGAGAATCTCACTTGGAGCGGGTCAGAGTTTCTTCACCCTCTACCAATGGCCCAGAGCACGCGTTTTGCTCTCAATCTCTGAATGTGGGCATCAGCAGCAGGGGCAGCGGTTAGAGCCATTCCCCAGCTGTGCTGGACAAGATGGTGCCAGGCGGCCATCTTGGTCACTTCGGCCATCTTGGGACAGTAACAAGGGCGGTCCCACTGAGGTCTCAGTGACGGGGCTACAGGATTCTGACTCAGCTCCCGACCAGTGACGTCAATGGGGGAACAAACCCTCACCCAGTTACAACGGACAATCGGCAATAACAGACACCATTCGGTGTTATTCGGTTATTCGGCATGGTGGCACAGTGGTAGAGTTGCTGCCTT
Organism: Rhinoraja longicauda; assembly: GCF_053455715.1. NCBI lineage: Eukaryota > Metazoa > Chordata > Chondrichthyes > Rajiformes > Arhynchobatidae > Rhinoraja > Rhinoraja longicauda. The sequence goes on along the minus strand of NC_135967.1, from coordinate 38,959,788 downwards.
GCAGCGCGAGGAACCCAAGTTCGATCCTGACCACGGGTGCTTGTCTGTACGGAATTTGTACATTCACCCCATCACCTGCGTGGGTTTTCTCCGAGATTTGCAGTTTCCTCCCACACTCCAAAGACATATAGGTTTGTAGGTTAATTGGCTTGGCATGTAAAAATGTCCCAAGTGTGTGTAGGATAGTGTTAATGTGTGGGAATCACTGGTCGGCACGGTCTTAGTGGGACTGTTTCTGTACTGTATCTCTAAACTAAACTAAACTACCCCCCCCCCCCCCCCACACACACACACACACACACACACACACACACACACACACACACACACACATGGTCCATTATAACGAGGGTTTACTATATTACATAATTATTTCTCAATATTCTATCAATAATTAGACAGCATTTATGTTCATTACATTCAGAACTCTTTCCTCTCCACTAACCTTACCAGATCTGTTACATCCAGAATACAGATGATTTTAACAGCAAATATATTATAGAAATAATGACTACTATTCAATTACCACAAGTTAAAAAAAAATCTTCCTCTCCACATTTCTGTAGCTTAATAAACACAAACCAAAATTTACGATAGAATCTTCCCTCCTGTTTAAAACATGCATATACGTTCCCTCTCTTTGTTAATTTTAAAATTACTCTCTTTATTTGAAAATAACCTCTCAATCTCTATGAATAATGCAGAGCAGATAAATGTAACTTAAGTGAAATCTGAAAACATTTTGTTCTGTCTATTCTTTGTGGAACCTGCTAAATCTTTGAACTAAAACTGCCAGAATATTCTCTGAATACCCATGGTTACGTAGAATCAAAACACAAGTTTAGTTTAATTCAGAGATACAGCATGGAAATAAGCCCTTCGATCCATGCCGACCATCGATCAGCCATTGACAAAGAGAGACACAAAATCCTGGAGTAATTCAGTGGGTCAGGTAGCATCTCTGGAGAACATGGATGCTTCGGGTCAGGTCATTCTTCAGACGCATTAGTTCGATATATCTATAGACCAAGTGGACCCGTTGGGCCCAAACCTCTCCTGCATTGGTGCAGCACCCTCTCCTCCCCCCTCCCTTCTCCCCTCCCCCCTCTCCCCCTCCCTCCCCCCTCTCCCCCCTCCCTCCCCCTTCCCCTCCCCCTCTCCCCTCCCCCCCACTCCATCCCCCTCAACCCCCCTTATCCTCCCTCCTCCTCCCTCTCTCCCTCCCACCCCCTCCCTCCCCCCTCTCCCTCCCTCCCTCCCCCCTCTCCATCCCTCCCTTCCCCCCTCCCTCCCTAGGAGATAGATTTAAACTTTAAAATGTGAATAACTTTAAAAATATAACACTGATTTCAATTAAACTTCTTCCATTAGCACAAAGGGACGACGGTGATGAAGGTGGGCCTAAAATTGTTGCACTATCGTGTACCGTTTTGGGTGTAGTTCAGGAAAAAACAAACAAACAAATTAGAGTTTTAGTATATAGATGTTTAGCATCCACTACCTATACCCTAAGGGAATTTTACAGAGGTCACTTAACCTACAAACCTGCACCTCAGTAGGATGTAGGAGGAAAGTGGAGTGCCTGAAGGAAACCCACTTGGTCACAGGGAGAATGTGCAAACTCCACACACACAGCACCCGAGGTCAGGATCAAACCCAGGTCTCTGGCACTGTGAGGCTAGCTGGATGACAGCCAAAATCAATCAAATAATTTAATACAATGAATTCAATCTTGCATCCTCTGAAGCTGAGGTTAAATCCTACACAGATTAATAAGACAAAAGATTCGTTTGTTCTCTGCCTCAAAATTACATCAAACACAGGAACACAAGGAACTGCAGTTCACACACAAAAAAAACAAGTGCTGGAGTAATTCAGCGAGTCAGGCAGCATCTCTGGTGGACTTGGACAGGTGACTTTTCAGGTTGGGACCCTTTTTCAGACTAACTAAGAAGGCACCCAACCTGAAACGTTGCCCATTCCATGTATTGCAGAGATGCTGCCCATTGGATTTCTCGAGTACTGTGAGTGTTTTTTGTTACCTAAAACATAGTTGGCAGCAATTATATTGACACAAAATTGACAACCCCAGTTAACCTGGCAGTCCTTTACATGGATGGTAGAAGAAATAAAAGATTGTGTTGGAAGGAACTGTAGATGCTGATTTAAACCAACAATAGACAAAAATGCTGGAGTAATTCAGCAGGACAGGCAGCATCTCTGGAGAGAAGGAAAGGGTGACGTTTCATCAGTCTGAAGAAGGATCTCGACCCTAAACGTCACCCATTCCTTCTCTCCAGAGATGCTGCCCGTCCCACTGAGTTACTCCAACATTTTGTGTATCTTTAGAAATAAAAGATGCTGCCTGACCCATTGAGTTACTCCAGTATTTTGTGTCTACCTTCGATTTAAGCATCTGCAGTTTTCTTTCCTAAAGATTATCATACGACGATTGCCTAAGTTTAGATCTGCCGATATTGTCAGGCAGTTAGAAAGTAATTTGCTCATCCAACCAGTCTAAAAGGAGAACCTAATGCGGGCTTTAAAATTGGATTCAAAAGCAAAATAGATGATGGACGAACTCTGTAGATTAAATCTGGAAGAGCTCTGTCCCACTTGTGGGGGGGTCTGTTGTAACCCGAATGTTATCAGAAAATCACACACGTATTGCTTATGAAATCTGTGACTTCCTCCAAAGGATCCCTATGCCACACCAAGTTACCAGAGCCATCGAGAAAGGCTATTAATGTCTCGCATAATGTGAAATGCTTTTGCAAACCATTCCACCTCCTTTTCCTCTTTAAAGTGTACTTGTTCTGGCAAACATTGGGACACCCCCACCTACCATTTCCCTTTTTGGTTTGGTGTTCAAATCTTTACTGTTGTCCTGGCTTCTGGGACATTTGGTCCACATGCATGGCACTACTTAAACATAATAGGCTGTGGTTAATAGATCATAAGAGATAGGAGCAGAAGTAGGCCATTCAGCCCATCAAGTCTACTCCGCCATTCAATCATGGCTGATCTATCTCTCCCTCCCAACCCCATTCTCCTGCCTTCTCCCCATAACCTCTGACACCCGTACCAATCAAGAATCTATCTCTGCCTTAAATATATCCACTGACTGCCTCCACAGCCTTCTCTGGCAAGGAATTCCACAGATTCAACACACTCTAACTAAAGAAATTCCTCCTCATCGCCTCCTTAAAAGAACGTCCTTTAATTATGAGGCTATGACCTCTAGTCCGAGACTCCCACTAGTGGAAACATCCTCTCCACATCCACTCTATCCAAGCCTTTCATTATTCTGTATGTTTCAATGAGGTCCTCCCTCATTCTTCTAAACTCCAGCGAGTACAGGCCCAGTGCCGTCAAATGCTCATCTTATGTTAACTTACTTAATCCTGGGATCATTCTTGTAAATCTCCTCAGGACCCTCTCCAGAGCCAGCACATCTTTCCTCATATATGATGCCCAAAATTGCTCACAATGTTCCAATTGCGGCCTGACCAGCACCTTAAAGAGCCTTATCATTACATCCCTGTTTTTGTATACAAGTCCTCTCGAATACAATTATGAACTCCTAATAGCATTAAAACATCATCCCAATTATTATAAGGCAGTGCTTTTTTTTGTTCAAAGGTGCCGGTATGCATGATTAATACATTTATGTTGCCGGTAAAAGGAATAACCTTTTTAGAGGCATCACTTCACAAAAAAAACTACTGTTGTTAAGCAATTATTGAAATCGCAGTGTAATTAATGTTGGTTATCTGTAACACATGCTGCATTATTCATGTACAAATCAGTCACTATCTTGCTCCCAGTTATGCTGAATATATCAGACTTATGCAACATAGAACAGTACAGCACAAGAACAGGCCTTTCGGCCCACAATGTCCATGCGAAATATGATGCCAAGGCCATCACTTATCCTCGTGCACATAACCCCTATCCCTCTGTTCCCTGCATATCCATATGTCTATTCAAAAGTCTGATAAATGCCAATGTATCTGCTTCAACCAGCGTGTTCCAGGCAATCACCACACTGCACAAAAAACCTGCCCCGCATTTATCCTTCAAACTTTGCCCCTCTCATCCTAAAAATATGCTCTCTGGTATTTGATTTTTTTCATCATGGGAAAAAGATTCTGACTGTCTACCCTATCCATGCCTTTCACAATTTTATATACTTCTATCAGGTCTCCTCACAACCTCTGAGATACCAAGGGGAAAAATCTGTGTGTGTCTTGCCTTTCCTTGTAGCTAATATCCCCTAATCCAGGCATCAGAGACATTACTGAAATCAATGTGGAACTAAATTATTTTTCTGTGGGTATGATTAGCAAGATTTCCACACTGAAATTAATACTGGTGAATGAGTCCGGAGTCAAGATAACCTCATTAAGGTAATTAATCTGTGTAGGATGGAACTGCAGATGCTGGTTTACACCGAAGATAGACACAAAATGCTGGAGTAACTCAGCGGGACAGGCAGCAATTCTGGATAAAAGGAATAGGTGACGTTTCAGGTTGAGACAATCTATTTAGTTTTTAGTTTAGTTTAGTTTGGAGATACAGTGTGGAAACAGGAAACAGCGATCCCTGTACACTAGTACTATCCTACACACAGGGAAAATTTACAATCTTTACCAGAGTCAATTAACCTACAAATCTGCATGTTTTTGGAGTGTGGGAGGAAACTGGAGCACCCGGAGAAAACCCACGGGGTCACGGGGAGAACGTATAAACTCCGTACAGACAGCACCCACAGTCAGGATCGAACCTGAGTCTCTGGCGCTGTGAGGCAGCCGCACTGCCGCTGCACCACTGTGCTTGGATCAGAACAGTTTGACACCAACCACCCAATTCCCATTACATTTACAAATCCAAGTTCAAAGTTACATCATTACCCTGCCTGGAACTGAGACCATAAATCGTTAAGAAATGAATATCAGCAGAGGGTAATGCCAGAATTACCACAAATCGTCAGTAGATGGCACAGAGAGAATATCGCAGAGCTCTCTAAAGCTGATTTGCCTTAAAACATAGGATATAGAATGCAGAATACTATAGCACTGGAACAAGCCCTTTGCTTCGTTCAATGCGTATCCCTACGCCTACCCAAAAGCCTCTTCAATGCCACTATCTTCTCTGCAACCAACTTTACCCCTGGCAGTGTGTTCCAGACATCCACCACTCTTTGTATAAAAAAACGTCTTCAACACACCTCCCCTAAACTTCGCCCGATCACCTTAAAGCTATGCCCTCTGGTCTTTGACATTTCCACCTGAGGTTAAAGGTTCTGGCTGTCTAGCCTACCTATGCCCTTCATTATTTTATAGACTTCTATCAAGCTTCCCCTCAATCTCCAGCATGCTACTGCCTTGTCCTAAGCAGCCACTGCATTCTGAGAAGCTTTATTTCTCTGTGCACGTTCACTTACATCCTGTGGCTGCATCTCAGCCTTGGGTTCAATAGATGCGATTCGGACCTGGGCAGCCTCATTCCATTGGACGCCATCGGATGTAATTCGGCAATTAGTCACCGCCTCCGGGCTCTTCCCCTCATCGCGGGCGGAGGGGATAGAGCTGAAGGAGTCAAGTAGTTCGGAGTTACATCTCCTCACAGAAATGTCAGCCCTCGTTACTTCCTGCAACCGTGGAGATTCCGACGAGATGGATTGACAGAGGGGGTTACACATTCCAGAGTCTGAGGTGAGAGAAGACTGTGACAGTGAGATGACCTTCCTAGTTATAGTCTCTGGAATAACTGGAGTGGTGTGAAGGCCATGGTTCTGATAGCTGGGACCCCTCTGAGGAGTCTCCTTAAACTGGGTGTAGGTGTCAGTAAAGTTGCTCTGTTTACATTCTCTGCTAATTACTTTCATAACTCTGCTGAAGTTAATGCCTTTCAGCAAATGTTTCCTATCTCTTATCCGACTTGATTTGTCTGAACAGCTCTGATCACATTCTTGTTTGATGGAATCAGAGTCAACTAGTCCATCTGCGTTTCGCTCCTTGCGGTCTATATTCGTCTCTGCAACAACCAAGTCAGGCTTCTTTCTAATTGACATCTTTTTCAAGTAACTCAAAACATCATTTCTTCTGCTCTTTTTACATTCTTCCGAGATTTTTGCATATTTGTTTCCTGTATCCTTGGGAAAGACAGTTACTCCGCCATAACAATTTGGGTCAAATGTTTTCCGGTTCGAACTTTTGAAATATTGTTGTATACTCTTCCAGTTTTTGTTACCTTGCTGTTCGTCCTCAATGCTAAGACTCTCCAGAGCATCACTAATCAGGTTTGAGTCTCCAGCTGGGTTGAAGTCATGTAGATCCCCTGAGTACGTATGTCTAAAGGTTCCTGCGTCTAATGCTTGCTTGCACGTTGAAGCACCATTCGCCACTCCTCCCTTATCTCTGGTCCAGATTTTAGAAGTCTTGCGTCTTAGATTTCGAGTGAATTGGAGCCTGAAGAGGTCCAATGACTTGAACCTTTTCAATGACCTCAGCCTGTCCAGGAAGGACAACCTGGGTTTCTGTTTGGAGGTCTCCCGAAATACAATCAGCGAGCGTGGCCTTTTTCTCGAACCGAAAGCTCTTGTTCTTTTCAGAAAGGAGTTGAAGAAGGTAACCACCCGGGTCTTTTCCTCTGCCTCACTGCTGCCATCGCTGTCACTCGATTTCAAATGGTAGGGATTGGATTCGCAGAACTTCATTGCGTTTCTGCTTTCTGCAGTGCAATAGATGGCAGAGGCCTTCTTGACGGATCCGTTCAAAATGCCATCTGGCGTCCCAGTACTGCTGGCTCCATTTTCCATCGCCTCATTTCCCTTCGGTCGCTCGCTCACATGTTATTGATTTTTGTGACTTCGGAAATCATATTGTGGAAATAATCTGTGCTTCAAATGATCAGAAGGCCTACAGATAAACACAAATAATTGATTAATTGATTAATTAATTGATTACATTGATTAATTGATTAATTACATTGATTAATTGATTAATTGATTAATTGATTGAAGGCCTACAGATAAACACAAATAACCGATTTTAAAATGTTGGGCTACAAATGTATCTTGCATTATTACAGCGTTAATTAAATTCTTAATACAATAACTTAACCATCCTATCAACAACTAAAGAGTGGTCCTGAGCTATTATCCACTTTATTGCATTCCTTCTCTCCAGAGTTGCTGCCTGTCTCTCTAAGTTACTCCAGCATTTTGTGTCTATCTCGTTGGAGCCCCACGGACTATCTTTAATCGGACTTTGCTGGACTTTATCTTGCACTAAACATTATTCCCTTTATCATGTATCTGTGTACTGTGGATGGCTCGATTGGAATCATGTACAGTCTCTCTGCTGACTGGTTACCATGCAACAAAAATGTTTTCGCTGTACCTCAGTACACGTGACAATAAACTAAACTAGACTAATGTTCAGCATCTTGTAGGATCTCTGCATCATGGATACAGGATATTCAAGGAATATTTATCCCAGGAGGGAAATTGATCTGCCAACAGTAAAAAAAACACAAAATACATGAAACGTGAAATTAAAGTGATGAGTGGAAAGGATTGGGGATGTGCAAAGATTGGGGAGAGCGGGTTGGTCAGTCTCAGTCTCAGTCTACCCCTCGACAGAAGGGGGAGGAGTTGTACAGTTTGATAGCCACAGGGAAGAAGGACCTCCTGTGGTGTTCTGTCCTGCATATATTGCAGATATGATATTCTGCTACATGATCACCCATTCTAAAGGCTTTTTTTATAATCTTGAAACTACAATTCAATAGCAGAACTCAAGTTCATAATCCAGGTTGACACCAACATAATGTTGAAGTGATGTTGCATTGTAATTGTTGTCTGATGTGATTATAACCTGCAAAACCTTACAAGATTGTATACCAGCCATCAATCCACCTTGTGGTAGAAACAGGGAACTGCAGATGCCGGTTTACCAAGGAAAGAAACAAAATGTTGGAGTAACTCAGCTGGTCAGGCAGCATTCATGGAGACCAAGGAGAGGTGGCATTTCAGGTGGGGACCCTTCTTAATCCATCACGTACATTTACATAATAAGTCAAATTGACCCAATGAATGTAAGTGCCATTGGACCTGGGTGAAACATCACACATCCTACCAGAAATTTCAAAAATGATGAGGCATAGAGTCACACGGCATGGAAACAGTCCACTCAGCCTAACCCATCTACTTTGACATAAGGACATCCATCCATATTAATCCCATCTCCCAGCACTTGGCCCCTAGCCTTCTATGCCTGGGTGATTTAAGCACTTATTGATTGATCAAATTGATTGAAAAAAGAACGCATGGAAACATGCCCTCAGGTCCGCCAAGTCTACGCCAACCATCGATCACCCACTCACACTAGTTCTATGTTATTTCACTTTGTCATCCATTCCACACGCGCTAGGGGCAATTTACAGAGGTCAATTAACCTACAAACCTTCAGGTCTTTGGAAACTGGAATACGTGGAGGAAACTCATGCGGTCACAGTGAGAACGTACAAACTCCAAACAAAATCATTTATCTTGACACTTCCCAAATGTCTGTGTTTTTTTGTCAATAGCCCTAGACCTACCCATGAACGAATACCAGAAAAATACATTACATTATGATTATTACTACCTTGAAAAATGTGGAGAATTTGCATAAAGTCGGATTTCCATAAGTCAGATCATTTGTATAGTGAGGAGCCCCTTGCACAGGTTGAGTCTGAATGGGCACTCGATGGTCAGCCATTGTCCACCTCCCCCCAGAACCACGCAGGTCTCCTCTCCAGTATTTACTAAATGGAGATTGTAAAGTCCTTGCACACAACTCGGAGACTAAAAGTACTGGAAATCAAGCAGAGACTCAACAGCTGAGAAGGCAAAGTTCTTAGATGAATGCGCCATGGAATAACTTCTTTTTGGGATTTTAATAGCCTGTCTGATCACATCAGTGCTCTTCACAAAATCACAATGCTTTGGCGAAGAGATGATGCATTCAGTTCATTCAGATGTTTAATATGAATAAGCAATGTCAAATAGAATTAAGTCAGGTTTTTTATGGTTTTGTGGGCTGGATTAAAGAAAATGTATTCCAAGATCAGACTGACAGCTGGATCATTGAAGATTACTTTCCTTCCACATTGCACTGGGGAAATACTGAGCTAATAATTCTTGCTCGTTTGCAATAATCAGCGCGCATTGTAGACAATCAGACTCAACTCAATTTTGTGCTGAATGATCCTATTTTCAGTGGTTTGACATCGAAAAGATCTCTAAGGTCTAAAGTCTAAAGTAAAGACATTCAATGGGCATTTTATGTGTAAGAAGGAACTGCCGATGCTGGTTTACACTGAAGATAGACACAAAATGCTGGATGGAGTAGCTCAGCGGGTCAGACAGCATCTCTGGAGAAAAGGAATGGGTCGTTTTGGGTCGAGACCCTTCATCAGTCTGAGTTTGACTCAGTCTGAAACGTCACCTATTCCTTTTCTGCAGAGATGCTGCCTGACCCGTTAAGTTACTCCAACATTTTGTGTCCATCTTCAGTGGGCATTTTAATTGGCTTAATGCTCTTGTAATCATCAACAGAATCAATTCAGTCAGCCAATACTAAGAACATTAAATAGATAATCATAATTGCTATTCAGTAACTCCAGTGAGGAAGGTAGGTCAGTTAGTTGGAATCCAGGATATACATATGCTGTAAACCTGGCCTATATGCCAAATGCTTATCTGTCTTGAAAATAATTGGACAATAGAGGGTTTGGGTAGGACCTGAAACCAGATACCACTATAAACCTTCAGGAAACTCATGGAACATTTAGCCCCAGGGAAGAATCACATCATGGGGAGAACATGCAAACTCCACGCAGACAGCACCCAAGATCGGGATCACACCCGGGTCTCTGGCACTTTGAGGCAGTGGTTCTATCAGATGCGCCTCTGTGCCGCCCCATGCAGACTCCATGAAGACAGGTCCCAAGGTCGGGATTGAACCTGGGTCTCTGGCATTTCAAGGCATCGCCTCTGCTGGATGTGCCTCTGTACCTTGTTCGGCTCCAGAGAGTTGCGAGGGAGTGAGAGATGGTTAGAGTCAACAGAGAGGGGACAGAGTTGGGGATGGGATCCCCATCCCATGACTTCAAACTTCTCAAAGTCTTTTTGAAGAAATTCCCAGCCCAAGCCGTGTCAGCCATCACACCAGCAGTCAAAAATGTTGACCGATGTTAATAGAACGATGTTAATAGCAATGAGAGAATGAAATTAATAGTACAGAATAAATTATAGGACAGTAATTTAATTCAACGATTTTACAAAATTAAGCTGTGAAGGATCAAACTCAAGTGATTTAAGAAAGTCCGAACATCCAATTATAGGATTATAGTACTACTACAAACATGGATTCCATCTGCTTTCAGTTTTATTGTTATTTAGGGCAACAGATAACCAAATTGTCTAGCAATCAGTCCCCCGGGGCCAATCAGTCCCCCGGGGCCAATCAGTCCCCCGGGGCCAATCAGTCCCCCGGGGCCAATGCTGTTCATTTAACCTTTGCAAAGGCTGCATGTTAGCCAAAAAAAATTAAAAGGGTGAGAAAGATCAATATATTCTTCAATTGCACTCTTTATGCAAACATTAGAGTCCAGGAAGGTCAATATATTCCATTATACCCTTCGAACATTTGATTCGATCAATGAACTTTAATAAATATCAGTGGGTACTCTAGAATACACTCGTCAAACAAAAGGGTGAAGTTATAACCACCTATCATCGGCATGGCCATGGAATTTACTGTACAAACATGGAGAGGGCAGTTCAGTATTACAGCACGGTATTGGGTGTGTTTTCTGCTATTGTTAAAAATAATTCCACTCAACATAGAAATACTTTGCAGTCATATCAGAGTCACTGACTACATGTACCAGTCAGCCCCCATTTTGTGTTTACCCTCCCACCCATATAGTTTAGTTTAGTTTAGTTTAGTTTAGTTTAATTTAGTTTAATTTAATTTAATTTAATTTAATTTAAGTTAGTTTAGTTTAGTTTAGTTTAGTTTAGTTTAGTTTAGTTTAGTTTAGATGCAGCCTGGAAAAAGGCCCTTCAGCTCATCGAGTCCACACCAACCAGTGTTCACCCTTACACTAGTTGTACCTTCCACACTAGGAAGAATTTACAAAAGCCAATTAATCTACAACCTGCATGTCTTCAGAATGTAGGAGGAAACTGGAGCACCCGGAGAAATCCCACGCGGTCACAGGGAGAACGTGCAAACTCCATACAGACAGCCCTCATGGTCAGGATCGAAACCAGGGTCCCTGGGGCACCACCACAATCCACTTCCCTCTCAAACTCACATGCAGCATGCGCGCACGCACACACCCACGCACACGCACACGCACACGCACACGCACACGCACACGCACACGCACACGCACACGCACACGCACACGCACACGCACACCTCTGAGAGCATGAGAACCTAATAAACTAACGTTGTGTCTGAATCAATTCAATTTTTCTGAACTCTCTTATATTTCATTGCCTTTGTGCTCTTTGAACTATCATAGAGACGTGTAAACCGGGAACCTGGCCTGGACTGGGAGCCTTGTCCAAGGGTGGTCTCCCGCTCGTCCCCGAGGACTGGGAACCGGAGAGGAGCGTGAAGGGAGTCGGTTGGGCCTTTGAAAATGGCGCCAAATCCTGGCGTCTCTTGCACATGGACTCAGTGGCCTGTTGCTATGCATTCTGTACCTAACTGGGGATTGTATTTATGTTTGGCAAAGATCTTACTGATCTGTATTTAGAAAAAACTATTTCACTGTACCTTGTTTCATGTAATAATAAAAAGCCATTGAACCATTAAAAAAACAATGGCAATATATACTGGGCACAATATTGACCAAAGGGAACATCACTGAAAAATACCTCCCAATCTGATAAACATCCTCCACTTTGTTTCCTGCTACAGCCGATTTTGCAACTGTGCCACAACGTTCTTCTCTATTTTAAGAGCTGTCATCATCTTAATCAGTCTCATGTGTATCACATGTGGACCATCTCTGAAAAGTCTATATACAAAATCTACCACACTCTCCTTTTCATCTTTTTCTGTTATCGCGTTCGGCACGTCAGACATAGTCATAGAGTCATAGAGTGATACAGTGTGGAAACAGGCCATTTGGTTCAACTTGCCCACACCGGCAAACATGTCGCAGCTACACTAGTCCCACCTGCCTGCGCTTGGTCCATATCCCTCCAAACCTGTCCTATCCATGTACCTGTCTAACTGTTTCTTAAATGTTGGGATAATCCCAGCCTCAACTACCTCATCTGGCAGCGTGATCCATACACCCACCACCCTTTGTGTGAAAAAGTTACCCCTCAGATTCCTATTAAATCTTTTCCCCTTCACCATGCACCTATGTCCTCTGGTCCTCAATTCTCCTACTCTGGGCAAAAGACTGTGCATCTACCCGATCTATTCCTCTCATGATTTTGTACACCTCTATAAGATCACGCATAATCTTCCTGTGCTCCAAGGAATAGAGACCCAGCCTACTCAACCTCACCCTTTAGCTCACACTCTCTAGTCCTGGCAACATCCTCGTAAATCTTCTCTGAACCCTTTCAAGCTTGACAATATTTTTCCCACAACATGGTGCCCAGAACTGAACACAATATTCTAAATGCATTCTCACCAACGTCTTATACAACTGCAAAATAACCTCCCAACTTCTATACTCTGTATTCTGACTGAAGAACGCCAATGTGCCAACAGCCTTTTTGACCAACTTATCTACCTGCGACTCGACTTTCAAGGAATCATGCACCTGCACTCCTAGATCCCTTTGCTCCATTACACTCCCCATAGGTCTACCATTCACTGTCCAGGTCCTGCCCTTGTTAGACGTCCCAAAATGCTACACCTCATACTTCTCTGTATTAAATTCCATCAACCATTCCTCAGCCCACTTGGCCAATCGATCCAGATCCTGCTGCAATCTTTCACAACCAACATGACTTGTAAATGATTCTCTTTGACTCAACTACGATGTTTCTGAAGTTTGTTTCACTTCTCCTGCATTATTTTACTGGTATCAATGTTCTTTCACCTCAATCACATCTTTTGTCTTAAATACACTTGTTCCATCCTACCATGAAAGTTTATATCCTTGACCCAATATTCTTCCAGAAATTTACACACCACTGCAACACAAATAAACTGGTGGTACGAAGAATGCTAGTGAAGTCACCCAGCCTGATGTGGAGTTGGGGGCCTTTCAGATAACCTTGGGCTGTGCATTTATTTTCAGTCCAGAATTCCACTCAACATAGTACAGAGTTTTAGCACAAAAGAACACAAAGTGCTGGAGTAACTCAGCAGGTCAAGTAGCATCTCTGGAGAACATGAACAGGTGACGTTTCGGGTCTCAAGCCGAAACGTCACCTATCCATGTTCTCCGGAAATGCCGCCTGACCTACTGAGTTGCCCCAGCACTTTGTGTCCTTTAGTGTATAAACCAGCATCTGCAGTTCCTTGTTCCTACAAAGAGTTCTAGCCACAGACCAAAATGTTGACAGACATTTTTATAATGTATGAGGTTCATATAATATTGGGTGTGAGACCTTTAAGGATTGTGTAGGTGGCACTGTTAAAATAGTTTCCTACCATTCTAAAATGTTAGATAATTAAACTAACTGAGTCGGGAAGTCAAACCAAGGGCAATCCCGACCTGCAAACTGCAGCTTATATCTTTGATACAAGGTTTTATGGTTTAATTACAGCTTCCAAATAGAATAGAAATACTTAAACACATATCACAATCTCAATATGTACCGAAACACTTTATGGTAAATAAAGTATTAATTAAGTGCAATTACTGTTGTAATGTTCGAAACTCGACACAATGCAAGTCTCCCAAAAGCAACAATGTGAGTGTGACCAGAAAATCAGTTTTAGTGATGTGGGTAGATGGATGAACATGGGCCTGGACACATAGAACATAGTGTGGAAACAAAGGAAAGCAGATGCTGCTTTGTAAAGAAGACCTATCTACCTTCATATGCCTGAGGACATCCAACGCCTCCTTCACTGTGATACGGACTGTCCTCAAGATACTTGAAGCTTACATATTGTTGTCGACTGCCCGACATGCTTAGCATTTCTACAGCTCTGATCTGTGCTTCACATCTTTTGTTATTTTTCTCTCTATCTTATTATCCTTACTAATCCATCAATAACCACAACAACCCAATTGAAAATATTCCCTTTCTTCTATCCATCATCCCCTCTCTCCCCCCTTCCTCACCAGCGCAAGGTGGACCTAACTTGTTTCATCTATTGTGTAGGAAGGAACCGTAGAAACTGGTTTAAATCAACGATAGACACAAAATGCTGGAGTAACTCAGCGGGTCAGGCAGCATCTCTGCAGATAAAGGATAGGTGACGTTCCGGGTTGGGACCCTTCTTCAACCTGAAGAATAGCGTAGCACAGGAACAGGCCCTTTGGCCCACCATGCCTGTGCCGAACATGATGCCAAGATAAACTAATCTCAGCTGCCTGCACATGATCCATATGCCCTGTGTATATATCACTCACTCCTCTTCAAAATCATACCATGGGATCTTTTACATCTAAGTGTGAGGGTAAGCCAGTTTGCAGCTGAATGATGGTGCATTGAACACTGGCATTCTCCCAGCACTGCACTGAAATGCCACCCTAACGTTCGTGCTCAAGCCTGTGAACTAAGACTCAATTCCACAGCCTCTGGCTCAGAAGTTAACAACCTACCATTGAGCTATGTAACAGAGATAAGCAAAATAAATACGTGAAGGAGAATAAGCAGGCGGCATGGTGGCGTGGTGGTAGAGTTGCTGTCTTACAGCGCCAGAGACCCGGGTTGGATCCTGACTTCAGGTGCTTGTCTGTACAGAGTTAGTACGTTCTCCCCATGACCTGCTTGGGTTTCCTCCAAGATCTTCGGATTCCTCCCGCACTCCAAAGACGTAAAGGTTTGTAGGCTAATTGGCTTGGAATAAAATGTAAAATTGTCTCTAGTGTGTGTAGAATAGTGTTAATGTGCAGGGATCGCTGGTTGGTGCGGACTCGGTGGGCCGAAGGGCCTGTTTTTGCGCTGTGTCTCTAAACTAAACTAAATAACTCGACAAACTGAAACTGCAATCTCAACAGGAACATTCCGAAGATGGATGAAAGATTTGGGATCACAACAAACCCTTCTCAATTCCTTTCAAAATGATCTCCAGCATTCAAATTTGGAGAGCTTATAAACTAAATGTTATTATTTCTTCATAATTTTACACCGGAATGTACATTAGTACAGTTATCACGCATGAAAATCACAGTTCAATCACTCTGGTAACATTTCCCGATTACTGTTCCTGTCCATTGCAAACAGTGGAACGATGTTTAGTTCTTTTTAAAAAATTAATCACGAGGTAGAGGCATTTCAAAGTATAGTACCACTTGGAATCATCCAATATCAGACCCCTTTATTATACATCGAAAGCTCAATCTTGTTATTATGGGACTTACCCAAATGAGTTCAGGAGCTGCAGTCATTTTGTCATTTCCAGTGCCGTTTATAGGAAGAAAAACATTGTTCAGTCCAATTACGATCATCTCACATCCAATTAAATGAATGTTACTCTTGAGATTGTATATGGGATGAAAAGTGATTTCTTTTTTCTCCCCCCTAACTCTTCAACTTGTTTCCAACAAGATCCACTTCATGCAATTTTACAGGAATTGAATTTACGGAGGGTTGACCGTAAGTATGCCACTTTGATAATAAATCTACCGTGCGAATAAGCCTTTCGACCACCACGAGTCAAGTTCAGCTTCCACTTCGTTTCATACAGCGTGCATTCCTTGGCTCCGGCTCCTCGTTCACACAGGCTCCCAGCCAGCAGCAGACAAGCAGCCGAAAGTAATGATCGGCCTAGTTATTGACTCCCCAGAGGGTATGCAATTAATGTCAAAACAGATCTTCCTATAATTACTGAACAGCCACTGCTTCAGCTCAAAGTTAATCTCGAAGTTACATAAAACTTTTTTTTTTTTAAATTATATTTAAAGAGTATTGCAAAGTGCTGTTGTTTGACAATGCTCAGCTATTTGCAATTTTAGAAATTCCTTTTCCCACTCTCGTCGCTTTTTCTGGCTGGCACGTTTCAAATATCCTTTTAAGTTATCTAAACATCTTTTAAAACGTTAATGTCCACTGCCCAAACATGGAAACATCAGACAATTTCAGGAATTCCTTAAAATAAACAGCATCTTGGTGTGGCCTTCACAGTCCATAATCCCTTCCCTGCAAAATAGCATGTCCAATGAAGAAAAAAATCTGATTTAACATTTGGGTTTCTTATCTCGACAGAACTTTAGCAATGTTTTGGTAACTGTTTTACTTGGATCAATGGTGTGAGGTTTGCTTTCATTTTTTAAAAGTGCAGCCGCAGATCTTTGACCATTAATTGTTTTTGGAGATGGCATGATTTCAACCCATCTCATTCTAACAACGTTTATAAGTTCATAAGTTCATAGGTTCTCGGAGCAGAAGTAGGCCACTTGGCCCATCAAGTCTACTCTGCCATTCAATCATGGCTGATCTATCTTTCCCTCTCAACTTCATTCTCCTGCCTTCTCCCCATAACCCCTGACACACTTACTAATTATGAAATCAGTCATCTCCTCCTTAAAAATAGCCAGTGAGTTGGCGTCCAGAGCCATCTGTGGTAATTAATTCCACAGATTTGCCACCCTCTGACTAAATTAATTCCTCGTCATCTCCTTTCTAAAGATACATCCTTTTATTCTGAGGCTATAACCTCTGGTCCTAGATTCTCCCACTTCTAGAAACATCCTCTCCACATCCACTTGAGCCAGGCCTTTCACGATTCGGTAAGTTTCAATGGAGTCTCCCCTCATCCTCCTAAACTCCAGCGAGTACAGGCCCAGTGCCGTCAAACGCTCATTATATGTTAACCAAATTATTCCTGCGATCATTCTTGCTAACGTTGAACCATTCTGTGCTGTCAAGGCATTACATTTACTGTGGCTGGGAAAGTGAATGGACAAGGGAAACACCGCGCAGAAATAAGGAACTGCAGATGCTAGTTTACAATAAAAAGGCACAAAGTGCTGGAGTAACTCAGCGGGGTCCAGCAGCATCTCTGGAGAACATAAGATAGGTGATGTTTCGGGTTGGACTCTTGGTTATATAATGATATGACACGTTACGATACGATTCGATACGATATGATACTATACAATTAAACTTTATTAATCCCAGGGTTGGAGTTTCAGATTTGAGCCTGTCCATCAGAAATAGGAAGAAGAGAAAAGGTAGTTTTCAGTAGATTGCATTCTGCTTACTACAATAAAATCTTGGATGTGCGTATATAAAGTATCCTTTCCCCAGCCAACAACCGTTTTCATATTGAGAGTACATGTGGCAGGCTCTACTCTTCTATCAGATTCTAAAGAATCCACACTACGTTTATAAAGAGTGCAAAACATTCCGCAGATCATGATCATAAGTGATAGTAGAATTAGGCCATTCAGCCCATCAAGTCTATTCTGCCATTCAATCATGGCTGATCTATCGCTCCCACCTAACCCCATTCTCCTGCCTTCTCCCCATAACCTCTGACACCCGTACTAATCAAGAATCTATCTATCTCTGCCTTAAATATATCCACTGGCTTTGCCTCCACAGCCTACTGTGGCAAAGAATTCCACAGATTCACCACCCTCTGACGAAAGAAATTCCTCCTCCTTCCTAAAAGAACGTCATTTAATTCTGAGGCTATGACCTCTAGTCCTAGACTCTCCCACTAGTGGAAACATCCTCTCCACGTCCACTCTATCCAAGCTTTTCACTATTCTGTATGTTTCAATGAGGTCCCCCCCCTCACTCTTCTAAACTCCAGCGAGTACAGGCCCAGTGCCGTCAAATGCTCATCATATGTTAACCTACTCATTCCTGGGATTATTCTTGTAAACCACCTCTGGACCCTCTCCAGAGCGAGCACATCCTTCCTCAGATATGGTGTCCAAAATTGCTCACAATATTCCAATATTCCCGAGCGGCTCCTTATCTAAACACTCTCCAAATCTAACAGCAGCTGCGTGTTTTACTGTGCACATTCTGTAGTTCATGAAAATGATAGGCTCCTGGAGATCAAGTCAGTAGCTTAGAAGTGCACACTCATAGCATAGGTGGCAAGAGCAGGAATTGAGAGGGGTGGTATTAACTATCTTAACTACGGTTCTCAGAGATTTGTATACCTCAATTAAATTTCCCTTCTGCCTCTTTTTTTTTTAGAAATAAATCAATCTCAGCCTCATCAATCTTTCAACGTATCTATAATTTTCCAGCCATGGCAACTTTGTTATATAAATTCCTTTGACACTGTCATATCCTTCCTATGGTATACTGGCCATAACAGTTTGCAATATTTTAGCTGTGACCAAACTTGTGTTTTATACGTTTGTTAAAAGACCTCTCTGCTGTTGTTTTATCCAATAAAGGTATAAGTGCCACATACCTTCTCAGGCACCTTTACAATCTACCTGTTAGATACTAATATGTGCTTAATGGCACATCTTTGTATGTCTTCTTTCCTAAAGTGTTCCACCTCACACTTCTCTACACTGTCTCATTGTATTGTTAAAGCGAAGCAAGCTATTGGTCCCGCACCAACTCTCCACCAGAGCAAATCAAAGCAGTCCTAGTTTAATCCTAATCTGAAGAAGGGTCTCGACCCGAAACGTCACCCATTCCTTCTCTCCTAGATGCTGCCTGACCTGCTGAGTTACTCCAGCATTTTGTAATACCAGTCCTAGTTTAGTTTGGTTTAGAGATACAGCGCGGAAACAGGCCCTTTGGCCAACCGAGTCTACACCGGCCAGCGATCCCCGCACATTAACATTATCCTTCACACACTGGGGACAATTTACATTTATGTCAAGTCAATTGACCTACAAACCTGTACGTCTTTGGAGAGTGGGAGGGAACCGAAGATCTCGGAGAAAACCCACGCGGTCATGGGGTGAACGTACAAACTCCATGCAGACAGCACCCGTAGTGGGGATCGAACGGGATCGGTCTCTGGCGCTGCAAGCGCTGTAAGGCAGCAACTCTACTACCACGCCACTGTGCCGTACTCAGCTCTTTTCCGCTGGTTCTTATACCAATTGTTTTCCCCCTTAGGTATATATCAATCCCCCTTTAAATGTGCAATTGAAATTGCTTCCAACATCTGCTTAACTACCGTTGAGTGAATTTGGCCTCTGGTCACCTATAGCTCATTTTACAATCACGTTAGATCTATGTTGCCTACTTTCCAACCTTTCTGCGACTGGAAACAGATTCTCTCTATTCATTTTAGCATGACCCTTCATGACTCTGGCCACCTATGCCTACACATCCCTCCAAAGAGAAGAATCCCAGATTCTAAATCATTCATGAAGTCCCTCGATCTTCCGACATCTTCTCTGATCTTCTCTGCAATCTCGTCCTACGGTCCAAAATTGGATTCAATACTACAGATGTAACGAGGGCTTCATTTATAAACTTTCAACATGATTTGTTGTATACGTTGGCTCAGATCTCATAAGTTTTCTAAATACTTTCTCGACCTATCCTGCCATTTAAAGTATCTCTGTTTCCAGATCTCTGATAGAATTGTGCCATTTATATAATAATAGCCTTTCTTCACAGTAAAACGTATCTTTTCATATAACTCTGTGTTTCATCTGCCATTCCATCAAACTATCTAGGTTCCCCAGATCTACCACTGTCTTCTTCATCGTCTATCACTCTACCAAGTTTTGTGCTTTCTATTCCCCTCCAATTATAATACACAAACATATTTTTTGTCCGACCTTTCATCAAATTGCTTCATTCCAGCGTCTTGATTTGGGACATTGACAACTTTAGAAATGTCACCTAGACACCCGACGGAAAAAAGCTTCTTGTGAGCACTGATTGATGAATATTCCCTTTGAACACGCAAAGCTCAAGAGTTTGACAAGATGGTGCTGAAGCATTTGATCTTCCCTCTGTTACATCCTGTTATCCACATTTTTTCTGTGAGCTCTTATAACTTTTTAAAAAATGATGCCTAGAAATTCAATTGATCTCCTAATTTCCCGGCCCTCCCCATGCAAAAGAAGAATTAACTTGGGGAAGAATGGAGTTTTTTCCATTATGTTTTATCATATATAAATATAAGAGATATTCATTAGTTATGGGAACAGAATTAGGCTATTCGGCCCATCAAGTCTACTCCGCCATTCAGTCATGGCTGGTTTATCTTTCCCTCTCAATCCCATTCTTTTTCCTTCCCACCATAACCCTTGACACCAGTACTAATTAAGAATCTATCAATCTCAGGCTTAAAAATATCCATTGACTTGGCCTCCACAGCGTTCTGTGGCAATGAATTCCACAGATTCACCACCCACTGACTATATTCAATAAATATAGTTATAATTCTGAATTAAATAAGATCAAGGAAGCATTTGGAACAAGATATCACCCGGGCAAAAAAACATAATCTCAATCAATCCCCATTAAGTTACGTGCTGTGCTCTTCCTAACTCTAACTGGTCACTGTTCCGTAGTATTGAACACACTTGGTAAATGTAGGCATGCACTTTCCTGCTTCAGCTGCCTTTGGGTTTCTATATTTCTTTTGCTTCTTCTGTTTATCTGCCAATGATTAATTCTGAACCTAGCTCATATTTTGCCTCAATGATAGAGAAAATAAAAAAATAAAAATAAATCCTCTCTTTTAATCAGAGAATCATTTTATTATGCCACGAAGGGAGGTCGTCTGCCTTATTGGATGTGTCCCGACTCTGAACAAAGCAAGTCCATAGCCCCCCTTCCTCCTCTGTCCTCTCTCTCCATATTGCGTATAGAAGTTGGGAGGTCATGTTGCAGTTGTATAAGACATTGATGTGGCCTCATTTAGAGTATTGTGCAGGAAGAAACTGAAGATGCTAGTTTAAACTAAAGATAGTCACAAAAAGCTGGAGTAACTCAGCGGGACAGGCAGCATCTCTGGAGAGAAGGAATGGGTGACATTTCGGGACAAGACCCTTTTTCAGATGTCTGAAAAAGGGTCTCGACACCCATTCCTTCTCCCCAGAGATGCTGCCTGTCCCGCTGAGTTACCCCAGCTTTTTGTGTCAATCTATTAAGTATTGTGTTCAGGTCTGGGCACCATATTATAGGAAAGATGTTGCCAAGCTGGAAACAAAGAAGATTTACGAGGAAGTTGCTAGGACTCGAGGGTTTAAGTTATAGAGAGAGGTTGAGTAGGCTGGGATACTATTCCTTGGAGCGCAGGAGGATGAGGGGTGATCTTATAAAGGTGTATAAAATCATGAGAAGAATAGATCGGGTAGATATACAGACTCTCTTGGAGGTGATTCACCAGAGTAGGTGAATCGAAGACCAGAGGATATAGGTTTAAGGTAAAGGGGAAAAGATTTAATAGGAATCTGAGGGGTAACTATTTCACACAAAGGCTGGTGGGTGTATGGAACAAGCTGCCAGAGGAGGTAGTTGAGGCAGGTGTAATGTCCTCTGTAAGACCCTGTTGTGGCGAGCACAATGAATATACGCCCGACATCTTGTAAGAAGATTTTATTACTGATCCTTCACCAGGAAACTTGTAGAAGGTCACCTGACCTCAGTCACAAGGCACAAGCCCATTGGCCCGCTTCTGCTCTTGGCCTCAAGGGGGCACTAGCATTTATATTACATATACATCACATCTCCCCCTTTACTTTAGTTACATCACATCTCCCCCTTTATTTTAATTACATCACAGCAGGGACTATCCTAACATTTAAGAAATAGTCAGACAATTACATGGATAGGACAGGTTTGGAGGGATATGGACCAAATGTGGGCAGATGGGACTAGTGTAGCTGGGACATGTTGGTCAGTGTGGGCACGTTGGGCCAAAGGGCCTGTTTCCACACTGTATCACTCTATGACTCTGTGACCTAGCCTTGCTAGCTATTCTCTCTCAAGTGTCCAATCAGTTCCACCTAAAGGACTGTGGTTCCATTTCTACCAGCCCCACTTGCAATAAATGCCAGTACATTCTGGCTCCTGTAACTGTCCATCTCTCTCCCTCCTCCACCGGGAACATCTTCTAAAGTTGGTGGGATATGAAGTAAACATATACATGAACAGGTCAGTAATAAGAACTGATTGGTTTCTCATGTTGTCCCTTTCAGGCAGCCTTATGAATATTGGTCTATAAATACACATTTTATCTGAGTAAATATGAAATTTCTCCTCTTGTATTTCAAAATGATTTGATGAAACACTACTAACCTTCATTCCTGGATGTTGGAGTTACCAAACTAAGCCGTGATGCCACCAGTCAGCATGAAAAATCCCTGACAAATAAAAAACACTTATATGCAATCAAATTTTGTAGCCATCTATCTTTTTACAACGGAGCAATCCACAAATGGCTTCAATTTATTTTTATTTTAAAAGATTAGCTTTACTACTTAACCACAGTTTCAGTCTGGTGTGGCACGTTGGCGCAGCGGTAGAGTTGCTGCCTCACAGCACCAGAGACCCGGGTTTGATCCAGACTACAGGGGCTGTCTGTACAGAGTTTGATACGTTCTCCCTGTGACTGCGTGGGTTTTCTCCGGGTGCTTCGGTCTCCGCCCACACTCCAAAGACGTCCAGGTTTGTAGGTTAATTGGCTTTGGTAAATATTGTAAATTGTCCCTAATGCTAGCGTTCGGGGGGTGATTGCTGGTGAGTGTGGACTTGGTGGGCCGAAAGGCCTGTTTCCACGCTGTACCTCTAAAGTAAAGTAATCCCCAAGGTAAAAAATGCAATATAATCTTTACTCTGCCATCGTTGTAAAATAAATCAATCTGTAGGTTATCCCATAAACTGGATTATTTAAATGTTTTGGTAGTTACCTCCTTCCTGCTGACATGTTACAGAATGGGAAATCAGTGGGATACTTTTAGTTTTTTTAGTTTAGAGATACAGCGCGGAAACAGGCCCATCGGCCCACCGAGTCCGCACCGACCAGCGATCCCCACACATTAACACTATCCTACACGCACGAGAGACAGTTTGCACATACACCAAGCCAATTAACCTACAAACCTGTACGTCTTTGGAGAGTGGGAAGAAACCGAAGATCTCGGAGAAAACCCACGCGGTCAAAGGGAGAACGTACAAACTCCGTACAGACAGCACCCAGAGTAGGGATCAAACCCGGGTCTCCGGCGCTGCAAATACTGTAAGGCAGCAACTCTACCGCTGCGCCACCGTGGCCGCCCATACTTCAGAAAGCCGAGAGGAATAACCGGTGTCATTTCAAACGTTTTTTGAATGACGCGTTTGAATATTCAGTTGACAACACGGTCTGGCATTTTTCGTGCTGTTTGAACGAGAGCAAATTCTAAATTATATTGCTGACTTTGTCACACGCAACAACCCGAGAGAGTCATTCATGAGGCCAGTGAGTGATGGGTCTGGAATGATTTACATGACACCGTCTCTCACAGTGCTTTCATCGTGCCGCCATTGGAGACATTCTACGCTATATAAATCCATCTACAACTTCCCCGGTGCTTTTAGATAGGCGCATGATATGCAGGGAATGCAGGGATGTGGATCATGTGCAGGCAAAGGAGATTAGTTTCACTTGGCATCAAGTTCAGCATGGACATTTTTGGGCCTGTTCCTGTGCTGTGCTTTCTATGTTCTATGTATTGTTGAAGCAAGTACGGGCGGCACGGTGGCGCAGCGGTAGAGTTGCTGCCTTACAGCGAATGCAGCGTCGGAGTCTCGGGTTCGATCCTGACTACGTCGAATGCAGCGCCGTCTGTACGGAGTTTGTACGTTCTCCCCGTGACCTGCGTGGGTTTTCTCCGAGATCTTCGGTTTCCTCCCACACTCCAAAGACGTACAGGTATGTAGGTTAATTGACTGGGTAAACGTAAAACAAAATTGTCCCTAGTGTGTGTAGGATAGTGTTAGTGTGCGGGGATCGCTGGGCGGCGCGGACTCGGTGGGCCGAAGGGCCTGTTTCCACGCTGCATTTCTAAAATAAAAACATAAATCTAAAGTACAGACTGATGCCCCCCAAAATACAGCATCCAGTGTGATGCTTCAATGTTTAGCAACTGTGTGCATAACTTTACTATCGATCTACACCAACATTTCATGACAATGTATGCCACTTTAGCTGGCAATAAGGAGGTGAAAAATCAGATATCTTTTCCCGAATTGAAAGAAAGCATCGCAGCTTTCAAATGCTCTGAACAATTTAGACTTTTTTTTTCATTAGACTTTAGTGACATTGCGTGGAAACAGACCTTCAGCCCACTGAGATAGTGCTGACCAGCGATGTACCAGGGACAATTTACAATTTTATCAAAGTCCATTAACCTACAAACCTATACGTCTTTAGAGCGTGGGAAGAAACTGGAGTGCCTGGGGAAAACACATGCGGTCACAGGGAGTACATGCAAACTCAGTACAGATACCACCCGTAGTCAGGATCAAACCGAGGTCTCTGCCACTGTAATGCGATTCTGCAGCTCTTCCGCCAGGCCACCGTGCCACCCCATGATGGGCTCTGCGGCAAATGTAACTAACTGTTCCAATAAGGTAAACATAAGAAAAAAATCTGTAGATGGCTGGAAATGTGAAATTAAAATAGGAAGTATTGTAAACACTCACCACATTCAGTGGCATTTGTAGAAAGAAAAATAGGGTTAATGTTTCAGTTTGACGACCCTCATGAGAACCAGACATTAGATAAAACACATAATGCTGGAGTAACTCAGCGGGACTGGCAGCATCTCGGGAGAGAAGGAATGGGTGACGTTTCGGGTCGAGACCGATTACATCGTCGTCTATATCTCTCGTTTCCCTCTCCCATGACCAGTCTGAAGAAGGGTCTCGACCCGACACATCACCCATTCCTTCTTTCCACAGATGCTGCCTGTCTCGCTGAGTTACTCCGGCACTTTGTGTCTATCTTCAGTTTAAACCAGAGCATCTGCAGTTCCTTCCTACAACAATAGATAGAACAAGTTAGGTCCACCTTCTGCAGGTGAGGAAGGGGGGGAAGAGGGGATGATGGATAGAAGAAAGGGAATATTTTCAATTGGGTTGTTATGGTGATGTGCTGCTGGTGAAAGCACCTGGTTGATGGATTAGTCAGGGTAATAATATAGAGAGAAAACTAACAAAAGGTGTGAAGCACAGATCAGAAGTGTAGAAATGCTACGTAGACCGGGCAGTATAAACAACAGCATGTAAGCCTCAAGTACCTTGAGGACAGTCCGCATTACAGTCATAATGCCGTATTGTCCTAAGGCGTATGAAGAGAGATAAATCTCCCTGGGACAGATCAAATCTATCCGAGGACATTGTGGGAAGCTAGAGAATAAATTGCAGCAGGCTTGATGAAGATAAAGTGGTGTTCGTGTATGCTTCACGGTTTAAGAACAACACTTCATTCTTCGCATGGGCAGCTTACACCCCAGCGGTGTGAATATTGATTTCTCTAACTTAAAGTAATCCTTGCATCCCCTTTCGCTCTGTACCTCCCCCACCTAAATCGTTGTACTAGTTGTACTAGTTTCAAAGTTGTCTTGTTGAGTCTCATTGCCTGTAACCTGATTTCACCTAGCCCACAGCTAACAATGGCCTTTTTCCTTTATCATCATTACTTTTTTGCATATCTTTCATTCATTTGTTCTAATCTCTCTATATCACCGTCTATATCTCTCGTTTCCCCTGACTCTCAGTCTGAAGAAGGGTGTCGACCTGAAACATTACCTATTCCTTTTCTCCAGAGATGCTGCCTGACCCGCTGAGTTACTCCAGCTTTTTGTGTTTCATCTATAGAGACATCAGACAATAGACAATAGACAATAGACAATAGGTGCAGGAGTAGGCCATTCGGCCCTTCGAGCCAGCACCGCCATTCAATGTGATCATGGCTGATCATTCTCAATCAGTGCCCCGTTCCTGCCTTCTCCCCGTAACCCCTAACTCCGCTATCCTTAAGAGCTTTATCTAGCTCTCTCTTGAATGCATTCAGAGAATTGGCCTCCACTGCCTTTTGAGGCAGAGAATTCCACAGATTCACAACTCCCTGACTGAAAAAGTTTTTCCTCATCTCCGTTCTAAATGGCCTACCCCTTATTCTTAAACTGTGGGCCCTGATTCTGGACTCCCCCAACATTGGGAACATGTTTCCTGCCTCTAACGTGTCCAACCCCTCAATAATCTTATACGTTTCGATAAGATCCCCTCTCATCCTTCTAAATTCCAGTGTATACAAGCCTAGTCGCTCCAGTCTTTCAACATATGACAGTCCTGCCATTCTGGGAATTAACCTAGTAAACCTACGCTGCACGCCCTCAACAGCAAGAATATCCTTCCTCAGTGATCTGTGAGGCCTTTGATCAGGTTTGCAAGATAGGCTGTTCTGGAAAGTTAAATTACGTGGCATCCAGGGAGAGCTAACTGTCTGGATATATAATTGGCTTCATGGAAGGAAGCTGAGGATGGTGGAGTGTTTTCAGACTGGTTGCCTGTGACTGGGGATGTGCCTCAGTGATCGGTGCAGGACCTAATGCTGTTTGTAGTTTATATTAACAATATAGAAGAAAAATGTGCAAGGCGTGATTGGTAAGTTTGCAGATGACACCAAACTAGGTGGTATTGTAGGCAGCGAAGAGGGTTATCAAAATTTACAGCAGAATCTTGATCAGCGTGGAAAGTGGGCTGAATAATGGCTAATGGAGTTTAACGCAGATAAGTGTGAGGAATTGCAATCTGGGAAGTCAAACCAGGGCAGGACCTTCACAGTGAATGGAAGGCCCCTGCGGAGTGTTGTAGAGCAGAGGGATTTAGGAGCACAGGTGCACAGTTCCCTGAACATGGCATCACAGATAGATATGGAGGTCAAGAAAGCATATGATACATTGGCCGTCATCAGTTCAGTACCTGTTCAGTACTGCCTTCAACCACTGAAGGTCACCTCACCTACTGTCTCCTTTCTCTGTTCATTTATTTATTTACTTATTTATCTATTTATTAATTTCCCTATGTTCTCAAAATCTCTGTAAAGCGTCTTTGAGTATATGAAAAGCGCTATATAAATAAAATGTATTATTATTATTATTATTATCAGTTAGGGTATTGAGTATAGAAGTTGGGACGTTCTGTTACAATTGTATAAGACATTCATGAGGCTGCATTTGAAGTATTGTGTCGGAAGGAGCTACAGATGCCGGTTTATATCGAAGATAGACACAAAATTCTGGAGTAACTCAGCGGGTCACGCAACATCTCTGGAGAAAAGGAATAAGTCATGTTTTGGGTCGAGAACCTTCTTCATTGTGTTCAGATTTGGTCACCTTGCTATAGGAAGGATGTCATTAAGCCGGAAAGAGCTCAGATGAGATTTATGAGGATGTTGCCAAGGTCTGAGATATACAGAGAGATTGGGCAGGCTAGGACTATTTTCATTGGAGTTCAGGATGCCAGTAGGTGATCTTATAGAGGTGTATAAAGTAATGAGGGGAATTGATAGGGTGAATGCACATAGTCTTTTGCCCAGGTTAGAGGAATCAGGAACTAGGGGACATAGATTAATGAGAAGGGAATGATTTAAAAGGAACTTATAAGGCAATGTTTACACACAGGGTATATGAAATGAGCTGCCGGATGAGGTATTTGAAGCACGTACTAGAACAACATTTGAAAGATACTTGGGCAGGTACATGGATAGGAAAGGTTTGGAGAGATATGGACCAAATGTGGGAAAATGGGACTAACTTAGATGGGGCATCTTTGTCGGCATGGATGAGTTGGCATGAAGGACCTGTTTCCATGTGGTATGACGATGACTCGATGACTATAACTCTTGACCTCTTTTTCATTACACAACTAGATGCGCTTTGCGACATGTTATTCAGATATAAGCGATATATCAAGTCACTGTTGCTGTGGTGTACAGTGCGTGCAAGCTGATTGATGTGCACTGATACTAAAGAGGACAACCATTGACTTACAGCATTTTTTTTTTTAGATTTAGAGATACAGCGCAGAAACAGGCCCTTCGGCCCACCGGGTCCGCACTGCCCAGCGATCCCCGCACTGTCCTACACCCACTAGGGACAATTTTTACATTTTCTCAGCCAATTAACCTACATACCTGTACGTCTTTGGAGTGTGGGAGGAAACCGAAGATCTCGGAGAAAACCCACGCAGGTCACAGGGAGAACGTACAAACTCCGTACAGATGGCGCCCGTAGTCAGGATCGAACCTGGGTCTCCGGCGCTGCATTCGCTGTAAGGCAGCAACTCTACCGCTGCGCCACCGTGCCGCATTGAAAGGAGCGAACTGAAAAATAAGGAAAGATAGTAAACTAAATTGAAAAGGGATTGCTTAAATTACTTCAAATTGAACTGGGCTGGTGGCCAAAAATCCCAAACTTCAAACACGTTAGAGGAAAAATTAGAACTGGTATCAGGAAGTTCTTCACGCAAGAATGATCAGTGCTGGTTATGATATCGCTGGACGTCTGATTAAATCTCGGTACACCAAGATACGTTTAAGAGCTACATTGTGAGGCACCAGGAGGAAGTATGATGATGAAAGGACGCACCTGGTGTAAATTGTATGTCTGCACCATAAAACCTCTTTATGAGATGAGGCCAAGTATACCAGGCAACTTTGGTTCTTTGTTTAGTTTTTGCATTCAAGAGGGCATTCAGAGGCCAGTGAATGACCTCACCCACCATTTTTCTGACGTCCCTCAACACATTCTTGATGGAGTGACCAAGTTAAAACCTACTTTTATTGCTTGGGATTCAAGAACTGATACTAATGATTTAATGATCAGATTTTGCAATGTAGACCATTTGGGAATGTGAGTGTGTGTGTGTGTGTGTGTGTAAGGCAGTGCAGTGACATACCCCACGCTTGCTGGGGAAGAGAGCAGCAAGGAAAATCTTATCACAGTGAAACTAAAGGTAGAAACAAAGAACTACAGGCACTGGTTTACACCAAAGATAGACACAACGTGCTGGAGTAACTCAGTGGGTCAGCCCGCAGTTATGGGGAAAAAGAATGTGTGATGTTTAGAGTCTGAAGAAGGGTCCCGACCTGAAACGTCACCCATCCTTTTACTCCAGAGATGCTGCCTGAGCCGCTGAGTTACTCCAGCTCTGTGTCTTTCTGTTTTTGTAAACCAGCACCTACAGTTCCTTGTGCTGTCTTTGAATGATCATTGCTTGCATTCTTGCAGGCAGTTGTGCCCTAACAACGAGGATGTACCAAAAGAATGTTTCTCACAAAAAAATATGAATTCTTCAACTTCTGTGTTCAACGCACAACTTTGGTCTTCACTGCGTTCGGATTCTTTCTCATCTACTTTCTTTCAGATCCTGAAGCAAAGTAAGCAGTAGTGGAATAACGCCAGTGGATGCCAATCCTAAAAGCCTTTCAGCGGTGGTATACATTATGTAACGCACTCCTTGAATGTGAACAAAACTGATCCTATACAAGAACAATGCTCAAATTTGCCAGGGTTTACAATTTCCTTTCTCGTATCCTTGAGCTTCGCAGTCGCCATTCCCAGCGGTTACATTAAAGGATCTGCCTGCAGCCAGCAAGCCAACAGTGTTTACTGAGTTGTCTGGGGACCCCTTTCCGTTCACTGTGCTTTGGGTGTGTTACAAACTGCAATCTTTATTAGCTGATAAAGGCATGAAAATGTGTTTCATTCATGTCTGTGCTAGACATCTGCAAGTCTCCGATGCCTGAATCTGATAGAAAGTTAATGACAGCCAAGGCTTGGGTTGTTAGACATTTATAAACGTGAAATATAACATTGAAAAGGCTAAAATCTAAAGGAAAATTCGGTTAGGAGAAAGTCCTCAGCCAAATAAGGTTGTCACCAAAGGGGGGGCAATTGAAATAGTATGAATACTTCAAAGACGTAATCATTATTTGCAGAAGACAATGAATAGAGAGATATAAGGCTCAGAAATATGGTCTGCAATATTTACGGATGGATGCTTCACATTTTATGTAACGTTCCTCTTATCTGTTGTAATAGTGGATGTTTTTACCCAGTAAATAAATGGGTAAATTCTAGCGTTAAAACAGCAAAGAAATGCCGGGTCAAGAATCAGGAGAGTCAAGAATCAAGAGTTGTTAAATTGTCAAACGGAGCAATGAAATTCTTACTTGCAGCAGCATAACAGGTTTGGTAACACAGTTACCATCTCTAAACTAAACTAAACTAAACAGTTCTCATAGATAACACAATAAACAAAAAAAACGTTCAGGAAAGCAAAAAAACCCAATATTAGTGCAAAAAAATACGATGTCTAAAACATCATATAAACACTTAAGTGCACAACTCAAAAAGAGTTAATAAAAGACTTCTGTTCCTTGACAAACATTACAGGCAAAGTGTGCTGGTATATCATAAATACTTGTAAGCATTTTGATTATTAATTTTTCAGGAAAATTAAGCTTATCCTGGATTTTCATGTCTGTTTAAACTATACTTGAGAAATGAGCTAGAGTTGAATGTTGTTGGGAATAACAATTCATATAAGCAGTAAATTAAGCAAAAAAACATTCCATGGTTTAGGTTTAAAAGTTCTAGGAGCAGAACTAGGCCATTCGGCCCATCAAATCTACTCTGCCATTCAATCATGGCTGATCTGTCTTTCCCTCTCAACCCCATTTTCCTGCCTTCTACCCACAACCCCTGACACCCGTACTAATCAAGAATCCACCTTACTTACTTTACTTTAATTAATGTTCATGGAATGAAATAATAGACTGTAAAGAATAAATAGACAATAAAGGAGAATGGGGTTGAGAAGGAAAAATAGATCAGCCGAGATTGAATGACAGACTAGACTCAATGGGCAGAAAGGCCTCATTTTGTTCCTATGTCTTAGGGTCTTCACCCATACATTCACTCTAAAATTGTTTCCCTCCGTCTCTGCCCCTCTCACTCTCCTCTTTTAAGGCACTCCTTAAAACCTGCCTGTTGTCCTCAAATATCTCCTTGATTTGTTTGGTGTTAAAGTTTGCTTATAATGTGCCCGTGAGCTGCCCTGGGGCATCAAACCACACGAACGGGAAGTGAGCTTTGCATCATCTGCAAGACGTGCAGTGAGTTTGATGGAACGTTTTGGACTTGTTTGGATGTGTGCACATTACGACAGCCCACGTAACTCAATGCCAGCCAAGATAACGCAGTGCACTTGATTCGAAGCCAGTTCACTGCACTGTATGTCCCTCCTAAAACCAGCGCACCAGGGCCGCAGTGTGTACTGTCTCCAAGGAGACCTACAGCAACTTACTGACGACTCCTTCACGTTTCCCAAACCGATCTCCATTCCATCTTCTCGAACAGAACAGCAGACACATGCAAACTCCATCGCCTGCAAACTGCCCCCCATGCTGCATTCTACTGTCATGCAATGGAATATCTTGAGATGGTGAAAGACTGTTTAAATGCAATACTTCCTTTCTGTTTCGCCCCACTGACATTATCACATGCACATGCATTGCAGATCAGAATTATCATACAGATTGCAAAGTGCAGGCTTAGCAGTATTTACCATGTATGCCCACAGTGTGGTGTAAATAAGGCAACTTTAGGGGACAGTGCCATAATACAATTTATTAAGAGCTCAAAGTTACATGAACAGAAATGTAGATTGCAGAAAATGATCAGCCATGATCACATTGAATGGCGGTGCTGGCTCGAAGGGCCGAATGGTCTACTCCTGCACCTATTGTCTATATTGTCTATTGAGGGGTATGGATCATATGCAGGCAGTTAAGATTAGTGTATCTTAGCATCATGTTCAGCACAGACATGGTGGTGGGTACATGGAACGAGCTGCTAGAGGAGATAGCTGAGGCAGGTACTATAACACCATTTAAAAGACATTTGGACAAGTACTTGATAGGGAATGTTTAGAGGGATATGGGACAAACATGGACCGATGGGACAAACATGGACCGATGGGACATGTTGGTGTAGATGGGACATGTTGGTCCCTGTGGGCGAGTTGGGCCGAAAGGCCTGTAACAAAGCTGCATGGAGATGATTCTAGGGTATTGAGGGTCGAAGGGCCTCTTCCTGTGTTGCACTGTTTTATGTTCTACGTTCTTTGAGAGTTTAACATTTTTGATTTGCGTTAACTATTAACCCAGACACAATGGTGTTGGTGGTCAGGCATGAACTGTGGAAGAAGTCCAGAGTTGGGGAATCGAGAACTAGGTTCAAGGTGAGGGGGGAAAAGATTTAATAGGAATCTGAGGGGTAACTTTTTCACACAAAGGTAGGTGGGTGTATGGAACGAGATGCCAGAGGTGTTGGTTGAGGCAGGTCCTGTCGTAACATTTAAGAAACATTTAGACAGGTACATGGATGGGATAGGTTTAGAGGGATATGGGCCAAACGCAGGCAGGTGGGACTAATATAGGTAGGTCGTGTTGGTCAGCGTGGGCAGGTGGGGCCGAAGGGCCTGAATGCACGCTGTATGACTCGATGACTCTATAAGCAGGTGTGATGAGCTGTAGTGCGTCCTCATTCTAAGCTTCCTTCTTTATACCACAAACAGCAAATCAACATTATCCTTCACGGCAAAAAATCCAGTTATAAATGTTACATATGCAATTTTCTGCCATTCCAGGTTCATTGAAACGGCAAATAAATTGTCAGGTGTGCGGAATTACAATCAAGCCTAATGTTGTGCAAGGGCTGTTTCCACCCAGAACTAAATTATACAGCCTCTATCTAATCAATTTTATTAACTAAACCTTCCCTGGAAAGATTTATCCGGCCGTCACCCATTCCACTCAGTCGCTTTTGCACCTGATACAGTTCGGTTTTGTGAATTGGATAATCTAATTTAAGTCATCCCATGGGAGCCAAGCTCGATTTTCGAGGCTGACCTTATTAAATTAAAAATGTCTGCGAAGATATTGCTGGTCAGCTGACAGAGAATGACTTATGGGCATTACTGTGTAATTCACAACGTGCCGATCCGTACAGAATTCACAGCCGTTCTTTGGCAGAATGTTTATTTCATTGGTGAAAGGGCTGGGCTTCATCTATTTGCTGCACTGTTTGCTGCGGACTTATCATCGGCGGAGCCGGCCGTCTTCGGAGGCTGCGGGAGCGGCTGCGACTCGCCTTAGGCTCGGGCCGCTGCGGACCGTCCGGCGCGGCCTGCAACCACAACAGCCTGACTGCGGGAGAAGACGGCTGGAGAAGGGAAAGACATTGTGGCCTTCCATCACAGTGAGGAGAGGACTGGAGGAGACTCACTGTGATGGATGTTTCTTTGATGGATGTTTCTTTTTTTGTGTGTTTTTGGGGTTGTGTAATTTTAATGCCTATTTAATGCTTTTATTGTTGGACTGTGGGTGACTGAATTTCGTCCAATTTGGATGACAAATAAAGCTATCTTGAATCTCTTGAATCTTGAATTTGGCAAACGCGTCCATTATAGATTTTTTTTTGTGCTTGATTTCAAAATGATGAGTGCAGCACGCACACATTGGTGGCATGAATCCCACTGCATGGTGCATTACTGGGGGCATTAGTATGTACTTGCTTAAACCATGCGTAGAACATGGACCACAGAACAGTACCAAAATGCATGACTCCACACTTTGCTGCACTATATTACATCTGCCGCTTCTCTGACCACTCTCCCAACCTGTCCAGGGACTCTGCAGAGGGGCTTGGACAGGTTGTAAGAGTGGGCAGAGAAGTGGCAGATAGAATATAGTGCAGCAAAGTGTGGAGTCATGCATTTTGGTAGAAGGAATAAAGGCGTAGACTATTTTCTAAATGGGGTGAGAATCCAGAAGTCGGAGGTGCAAAGGGACTTGGGAGTGCTGGTGCAGGATTCCCAAAAAGTTAATCTGCGAGTCGAATCAGTGGTAAAGAAAGTAAACACAATACTCGCATTTATTTCAAGAGGGCTTGAATACAAAAACATGGATGTAATGTTGAGGCTCTATAAGGTGCTAGTAAGGCCACATTTGGAATATTGTGAGCAATTTTGGGCACCATATCTGAGGAGGGACGTGCTGGCTCTGGAGAGGATCCAGAGGAGGTTTACAAGAATGATCCCAAGATTGAGTATCATATCATATCATATCATATATATACAGCCGGAAACAGGCCTTTTCGGCCCTCCAAGTCCGTGCCGCCCAGCGATCCCCGTACATTAACACTATCCTACACCCACTAGGGACAATTTTTATTTATTTTTTAACATTTACCCAGCCAATTAACCTACATACCTGTACGTCTTTGGAGTAGCTTAACCTATGTTGAGCGTTTGTTGGCACTGGGCCTGTATTCGCTGGAGTTTAAAAGAATGAGGGGGGGGCATTGAAACATACTGAACAGTGAAAGGCTTGGATAGAGTGGATGTGGAAAGAATGTTTCCACTAGTGGGAGAGTCTAGGACTAGAGGTGATAGCCTCAGAATTAAAGGACGCTCTTTTAGGAAGGAGATGAGGAGAATTTTTTTTTGCCAGAGGGTGGTGAATCTGTAGAATTCTTTGCCAAGAAGGCAGTGGAGGACAAGCCAGTAGAGACTTTTAAGGCAGAGATAGATAGATTCTTGATTAGTACGGGTGTCAGAGGTTATGGGGAGAAGTCAGGAGAGTGGGGTTAGGAGGGAACGATAGATCAGCCATGAATGAATGGCGGAGTAGATTTGATGGGCTGAATGTCCTCATTCTACTCCTATCCCTTATGACCTTACAGCACCCAAACAGACCCTTCAGCCCACAATGCCAGTGCTGAACATGATGACATCTGCCTGCACACAATCCATATCCCTCCATTCCATGTAAAAAACATCACCCATCCTTTCTCTCCAGAGATGCTGCCTGACCCGCTGAGTTACTCCAGCACTTTGTGTCTTTCTGCCTATCTAAAAGCCTCTTAAATGCAACTATTGTATCTGCCTCCACCACTCCCACTGGAGGCAACTTCCAGGTACCCACCGCCTGTCTAAAAATACGCCCCGCACGTCTCCTTTAAACATTGTCCCTCTTAATGGAGGAAGATCATATTGGCATAATTGATTTGATGCCAATGATTCCATGGTGGTGGTGAATACTCCAGGCAACATATAGCCATAACAACATGACTAAGAGTGGGTTCAACATCAAGGGTATGCCTCAATATTGCTTCCATCACCAGTCCAGGACCAGATCACAAAACAGGTGTTAAAATCAGTACTACACCACTTAATTGTTCATAAGTTCATAAGTTCATAAGAGATAGGAGCAGAAATGGGCCATTCAGCCCATTAAGTCTACTCCGCCATTCAATCATAGCTGATCTATCTTTCGCTCTTAACCCCATTCTCCTGCCTTCTCCCGATAACCGCTGACACCCGTACTAATCAAGAATCTGTCAATCGCTGCCTTAAAAATATCCATTGACGGCCTCCCCAGCCTTCTGTGGCAAAGAATCTCACAGATTCACTATGCCACAGTTTAAGAATAAGGGGTAGGCCATTTAGAACAGAGATGAGGAAAACCTTTTTCAGTCAGAGAGTTGTGAATCTGTGGAATTCTCTGCCTCAGAAGGCAGTGGAGGCCAATTTTCTGAATGCATTCAAGAGAGAGCTGGATAGAGCTCTTAAGGATAGCGGAGTCAGGGGGTATGGGGAGAAGGCAGGAACGGGGTACTGATTGAGAATGATCAGCCATGATCACATTGAATGGCGGTGCTGGCTCGAAGGGCCGAATGGCCTCCTCCTGCACCTATTGCCTATTGTCTATAGTCTCTCACTAAGAAATTCCTCCTCATCTCCTTCCTAAAGGAACGTCCTTTCATTCTGAGGTTATGATCACTGGTCCCAGACTCTCCCACTTGTGGAAACATCCTCCCCACATCCACTCTATCCAGGCCTTTCACTAGTCGGTAAGTTTCAATTAGATCCCCCTTCATTGACCTGAGACACAACCTTTGCCTCACTTATAATGAACATTAGAGTCAGACACAATGAGCCGTTCAGCCCTTCATGCCTCTACCACTGTTGAGTGAGAGAAAGACTGATGGTTTACCTCAGTGTTGTTACTCCAGCACTTTGTATTTCATTCAAACTGGCTTGTGGTCTGAAATGATAGTGCTCTCCACTAGAGGGCACTGAACAACTGCATCCCCATCCTGCTTCTGGGCAAATCTGCACAAACATCTCACAGAATTGAAAGTTACATGATTTACAACTGGGAAAACATCCAAAATCTAACCAGCGACTCCGTAAAAGATGACAATTAACATATAAAGACAACATGCTACAGAAACAGGCTGGGAGACACAGGGAACTGCAGATGTGGTAATCTTGAGCAAAACTCAAAGTGCTGGAGTAACTCAGCGGGTCAGACAGCAACAGTGGAGGGAATGGACAGATGGTGCTTCTGGTCAGGATCCTTCTTCAGACTGCATGACTTGCTGAGTTACTCCAGCGCTTTGTGTTTGACAGAGGCATGGACTGAAAACATTGGAACTCGTGTGTAGGAGGGAACTGCAGATGCTGGTTTAAACCGAAGATAGACACAAAAAGCTGGAGTAACTCAGCAGGACAGGCAGCATCTGGAGAAGGAATGGGTGACGTTTCGGGTTGAGACCCTTCTTCAAACATTGGAACTCCTTGGGTTAGTAAAATTTGCCATGGAGGTAACAGGATAATGATTTTTATTGATATTGAATCACATAAAAATGCACCATTTTGAGACAATAGACAATAGACAATAGGTGCAGGAGTAGGCCATTCGGCCCTTCGAGCCAGCACCACCATGCAATGTGATCATGGCTGATCATTCTCAATCAGTACCCTGTTCCTGCCTTCTCCCCATACCCCCTGACTCCGCTATCCTTAAGAGCTCTATCTAGCTCTCTCTTGAATGCATTCAGAGAACTGGCCTCCACTGCCTTCTGAGGCAGAGAATTCCACAGATTTACAACTCTCTGACTGAAAAAGTTATGGTTACATAGTTTAATTTAGAGATACAGCGTGGAAACATGCCCTTCAGCCCACCGAGTCCACAACGACCATCAATCACCCATTCACATTAGTTCTATGTTATCCAATTTTCTCATCCACTCCCTGCACATTAGGGGCAACTTACTTACAGAGACCAATTAACCTACAAACCTGCACGTCTTTGAGATGTGGGAGGAAACCAGAGCACCTGGAAGAAGCCCACACGGTCACAGGGAGAACATGCAAACTCCGTACAGAGAGCACCCGAGGTCATAATGAAGCCGGGCGTCTGGCGCTGTGGGGCAACAGCTGTACCAGATGCACCATCCAGCCGCCCATTGAAGGAAAGGAAAAGGTACATATTACAATTGCTAAACTGGATGGTTGATCTTTTTATAGGGGAATGATGTAGGAAGGTGGGAAGTGGTGGCCAGGACATGCTCTCCTCAAAATTCTCCCCACACAGTGTGGCAGCAGGTAGAGCTGCTGTCTCATGGCTCCAGGGATGCAAGCTCAATCTTGATCTCTGATGTGTGGAGTTTGCCCACTCTCCTTGTGACCACGTGGATTTATTCTGGGTAGTCCAGCTTCCTCTCATGTGTCAAAGACATATATTGGTTACTAGGCTCATAAAGCATCACACACAGAAATGTTGTTCGTCCTTCGGGTTCGAAGATGACCATGACTTCACTTTCAGTTGGAGGATTGGTGACCGTGGGTCCGGAAGTGACTGGTGAGGCCAATCCGGGCCCGGAAGGCACGCCCACACGTAGGACACAAGTGGATGGGTGCTGCAGTGGAAGTGGAGGTAGCCCGGGCCTTGCGCGCGGTGCGTTTCCTCTGGGCCTCTGCAGTGCGTCTGTTCTCTGCTGCACGGGCTCCTGTGGTGAGCATGCTACACCAGGTTGGACGGTCCAGAGCAAGAGACTCCCAAGTGCTGAGGTTGGGAGTCCCATTGAGGACTTGCCCACTGCCCTGACACACACACAGAAATACAGACGGGGTAAAGGCAATGCACAGAGTGCTACAGACTAGGCTGATAAAGCATTACACACAGCAATACAGGCTTGAGGTGAAGGTAAAACACAGAGCACTGCCGGCTTGGCACGCAAAGGTTTACACAGAGCAATGTCGGCTTAGCGCGTGGGAATTTAAACAAAGCGCTACCGGGCACAACGCTTGGGATCACAGAATGTTCGGGCAAAATTAGACAATAGACAATAGACAATAGACAATAGGTGCAGGAGTAGGCCATTCAGCCCTTCGAGCCAGCACCGCCATTCAATGCGATCATGGCTGATCACTCTCAATCAGTACCCCGTTCCTGCCTTCTCCCCATACCCCCTCACTCCGCTATCCTTAAGAGCTCTATCCAGCTCTCTCTTGAAAGCATCCAACGAACTGGCCACTGCCTTCTGAGGCAGAGAATTCCACACCTTCACCACTCTCTGACTGAAAAAGTTCTTCCTCATCTCCGTTCTAAATGGCCTACCCCTTATTCTTAAACTGTGGCCCCTTGTTCTGGACTCCCCCAACATTGGGAACATGTTTCCTGCCTCTAATGTGTCCAATCCCCTAATTATCTTATATGTTTCAATAAGATCCCCCCTCATCCTTCTAAATTCCAGTGTATACAAGCCTAATTGCTCCAGCCTTTCAACATACGACAGTCCCGCCATTCCGGGAATTAACCTAGTGAACCTACGCTGCACGCCCTCAATAGCAAGAATATCCTTCCTCAAATTTGGAGACCAAAACTGCACACAGTACTCCAGGTGCGGTCTCACCAGGGCCCGGTACAACTGTAAGACACACCAGTAACACTGTTTAAATACCTTTCTCCTTCCAAAGATTCACCAGAAGCACTTGCAAACGCACCATTTGTTTTCCTTCTTCCCTCATCTGTTGAAGGAATTGCTTCCTCTTGAGACATAGATCCTTCTGAGAATCTCATCATTCCTAACCTCAGATGCCCACAAAACTCTTCAACCGTTCTCTTCAGTTTTCCTTGTATCCTCCCTCCCAGTTCCTGTGCCCTACAATTCAAGTTTGGATGTCAACATTCCCCATCACATGCAAGACCAGAACCAGAAGATAGACACAAAAAGCTGGAGTAATTCAGCGGGTCGGGCAGCATCTCTGGAGAAAAGCAATAGGTGATGTTTCGGGCCAAGACCAAGAACCAGATCCCTTGAACCCTTCTGACCAAGCTAAATAAAGATGGTGTATAACAGTGGTCTCATCTTCAATGGTTCAATGGTTCTTTATTGTCAGTGCACAGTGAAATTATTTTGGCGTAGCTTACACGTGCACATGTCACCATATTGTGCAGCCATTTACCAAAAACAAGTGCAAAGTGCAAGGTCCGGTCCGGGTGCTGGATGTACTGAAGAGCCCCCAGTCCAGCTAAGCCCCAGGCTGCTGCAGAGCCTCCTCCGTCGCCCTCACCAGCTCGACCCGCAAACTGACCTCCCTCTCCTCGCCCGACTGCCTTTGTGTCCTGGGGGACACCGTCTGCAGCGACCTTGAAGGCAATGCCCCAGTCCCTCTCTTATCGGCCCACTCCTTTCGTCTAGCGTCGTCAGCGACTCCCCCCTCCTTGCCATCTCCCATCATCTTGAGTGATGGCAAGAATCTCACATTGCTTGCACTGTATGGAAGCCATCTTGGCCCACCAACCTGATCTGCACATGTGCCAACCCATTGCCAACCACATGGGACAACCCATTGCCACCCATTTGTGCCAACCTACTGCCAGCCACATGGGACAACCCATTGCCACCATATGCAAACCTATTGCCAACCACATGGGACAACCCATTGCCAGACACATGGGACAACCCATTGCCACCATATGTGCCAACCTATTGCCAATCACATGTGTCAACCCATTGCCACCTCATGGGACAGCCTGTTTTAAGCCAGAGGGGACAGACAGTTTTCAATCATTTTACCTGGGAAAACTCAGCAGAACATTACAAATGTACAGTACCGAAACATCACCCATTCCTTCTCTCCAGAGATGCTGCCTGACCCGCTGAGTTACTCCGGCATTTTGTGTCTACAAATGTACAGTACTTTGACTTGATCATGAACAAGGAAATCATGAGGCAAATCTGATGGGTAAAATTTCAACAGACCCCTTTGGGGTGGCACGATGGCG
Source organism: Rhinoraja longicauda (assembly GCF_053455715.1). Lineage (NCBI taxonomy): Eukaryota > Metazoa > Chordata > Chondrichthyes > Rajiformes > Arhynchobatidae > Rhinoraja > Rhinoraja longicauda. The sequence goes on along the minus strand of NC_135967.1, from coordinate 38,919,490 downwards.
CAGCGGTAGAGTTGCTGCCTTACAGCGCTAGAGACCTGGGTCTGATCCTGACCTGGGGCGCTGTCTGCACGGAGTTTATACATTCCCCCGTGACGGCGTGGGTTTTCTCCGGGTGCTCCGGTTTCCTCACACACTCCAACGACGTACAGGTTTGTAGTTTAATTGGCATGGGTGAAATTGTACATTGTCCCTAATATATCAGGTAGTGCTAATGCATGGGGTGATTGGCAGTCATCATGGACTCGGTGGGCTGAAGGGCTTGTTTCTGTGCTGTATCTCTAAACTGAACTAAACTCATCTTAAACAAGACCGTTGAGTATATGCAGCATTTTAAGCCTCCCGGTCGGTGTCCAAAGTATTTGTGAGTACCTATATTTTAACAAAAATAAATGTAATCAATCATTGCAATAATATATACAATATAAAACAATACCAAACAGACCCACCACCATAATACAAAATCATCAAACTTTCTAAATAAATATTCTTAAATGCTACATTCTTAAACAACTATATTACAACCCTTGTCAAGGATGCATTCCACCCCCCGCGGGGTCCAGCGTTCCCGGAAATCCCCCGTGGACAGTGCATAGTCCCTCTCAAGTACCACCCGGGCATGGAAGCAGGAACGTTAAATAAATTTAAAACGGAAATAGATTGTTTTTTAATACACAAAGGAATTAGGGGTTACGGGGAGTGGGCAGGGAAGTGGACATGAGCTATTGTTAGTATAGTAAGACCTGAGTAATCTCCTGGACAAGTTTCGATCGCCTAGCTTGGGGTCGGAGAGGAATATCCTGGATTTTTTCCCCAAATTGGCCTGGGTTTTTTTCCGGTTTTTCGCCTCTCCCAGGAGATCACACGGTTCTTTTGGGTGGGAAGAAGGGCGATAGTGGGAAGGGGGTTGGGGTAGGATCAGCCATGATCGTATTGAATGGCGGAGTGGGCTCGAGGGGCCGGTTGGCCTACTCCTGCTCCTATTTTCTTGTGTTCTTGTGTTCTTGGACGTAACACCGGAAAAGGGGCAGGCAGCAGGCTTGGGCAGAGCCCTCTTCCGCCTTGCGCTGACTCAAGGATGGTGACTAGGATGGCCAGCATGTCCAGGCCTAGGAGCAACCCAACCAGGACATCTTCAGCCCTACTCTCTCCCCTATGCACAGGGTGTCCAAAGATGAGGATGGTGGGGATATTTGTGACCTTAGGAGGCAGGTCTTGTTGCCCAGTACCATCAAGTCTGAATGCTCTTCAAATCAGTTCGACAGCAATTAATCTTGTTCTCCCTCTGGCTACTTTAAGCCATGAAAAGCATGGACAGCAAACTATTAAAATTAATTTATTTTTGCTAACAGGAATAAACAATTGGAAAAACCTAGGTAAAATGCTGGCATTAAGAGGTCTCGTTTATCACTGAGGGTTACTGTCAACACCAGGATGTGATTGATGTAGTCCCACTAGGTGGGAAGCGCTGTTAATTATTTAAGCTGCTATTTTATTCTGTTGTAATCTATAAAACTGCCCAACAATATAAGATAACTTCCTTATGGCTTCTTTTAGCTTTAAATGGTCCTCTCTTTAAAATGAGTGATTGCTTTCCCGAGGTGCGAATACTTTCAGTGGTTAGATTTTAGTTCGTGTTTAGTTTAAATACAGTGTGGAAACATGCCCTCCGGGTCTGCACCGACCAGCCATTATCCGTACACTAACACTATCCTACACACTAGGGACAAATTTTACAGAAGTCAATTAACATACAAACCTGCACGTCTGTGGGAGGAAACTGGAGCACCCGGAGAAAACCCATGTGGTTACAGGGAGAGTGTGCAAACTCTGTACAGGCAGTGCCCGTAATCATGATCGAACCCGAATCTCTGGTGCTATAAGGCAGCAACTCTAATGCTGCACCACCGTGCCTACCCCTTTTAGGTGAAGCTGGCCTGACACTGATCCTATAAGTAGTGCCTTAGCTTCAGACTCCAATGAGCAGCCTCTGTTTTATAGCTATGACAATTCATTCAAAGAGAGTGAGCTCACAGGTCTCACTCAGGATTTCTAATTCCACTGACCATGCCAAAGTTCATTCCAAATGTTGGCCATTCAAAGAAAACAGAATGAAAGAGCCTCTCACCCGCTTCTACTCCCTCTAATCCATAATTTCTTTGCCAATGGCCAACCTCAGTTCAAGATTTGTGAGTGCTCACTACTAGACAATTCTCGTGGAACACCTTCGCTCAGTCCATCTGAACCTACCCGATCTTCCGGTTGCTGGACACTTTAATTCTCCTTCCCATTCCTACACAGACCTTTCTGTCCTAGATCTCTTCCAATGTCTGAATGAGGTTAAATGCAAACGGAAGGAACAGCATCTCATATTTCGCTTGTGCAGCTTACAGCCCAGTGGTATGAATATTGCTTTCTCTCATTTCAGGTAGCCCCGGTATTCCCTCTCTCTCTATCCCTCCCCCATCCAAGTCACACTAGCTTCTCATTTTCACCTTACGAACTGCTACCAATGGCCTGTTTCCTTTATCATTGTAACTTTTTTGCATATCTTTCATTCATTGTTCATTATCTCTCCACATCACTGTCTATATCTCTCATTTCCCTTTTCTCTTTTTCTCTTCTCTTTTCTGCATTCTACTGCACAACCGCCAACAGATGGGCTATCTCGTCCAGGTCTCGCTCGCGTGGGTACTGGTTGCGAAAGGGTTATTTAGATTTTTATGTGGGCAAGTTTGGTGGGATGATCCATGTCCAAGTTGTCGAGCTGTGACTTAAAGAATGACATCTGGTGGTGTCGGGAAGGAAGTTCCACTCTGGGATAGTCCATGGATATAGTGACTGTAGGGGTAGCTATTTTTGTTTGCTCTAACTCTAGTATAAATGAAGTGACCCGAGGACTGTCTTGTAAATTTCTGGGTATTGGATTGAATAAAGTGAGATATGTTACTGGGGATGATGCCATGAGTCTCTTTGTAGACTGTGCGTAAGCGAGCTTTGTTGCGTCTTGTAGCATCTCGGGAGAGAAGGAATGGGTGACGTTTCGGGTCGAGACCCTTCTTCAGACTGATGTCAGGGGGGCGGGACAAAGGAAGGATAAGGGTGGAGACAGGAAGATAGAGGGAGATCTGGGAAGGAGGAGGGGAAGGGAGGGACAGAGGGACTATCTGAAGTTGGAGAAGTCGACGTTCATACCACCGGGCTGCAAACTGCCCAGGCGAAATATGAGGTGCTGCTCCTCCAATTTCCGGCGGGCCTCACTATGGCACTGGAGGAGGCCCATGACAGAGAGGTCAGACTGGGAATGGGAGGGGGAGTTAAAGTGCTGGGCCACCGGGAGATCAGTTTTGTTAATGCGGACCGAGCGCAGGTGTTCAGCGAAGCGATCGCCGAGCCTGCGCTTGGTTTCGCCGATATAAATAAGTTGACATCTAGAGCAGCGGATGCAATAGATGAGGTTGGAGGAGGTGCAGGTGAACCTTTGTCTCACCTGGAAAGACTGTTTGGGTCCTTGGATGGAGTTGAGGGGGGAGGTAAAGGGACAGGTCTTGCATCTCGTGCGGTTGCAGGGGAAAGTGCCCGGGGTTGGGGTGGTTTGGGTAGGAAGGGACGAGTGGACCAGGGAGTTTCGGAGGGAACGGTCTCTGCGGAACGCAGAGAGGGGAGGGGATGGGAAGATATGGCCAGTGGTGGGGTCCCGTTGTAGGTGACGGAAATGTTGGTGGATGATATGTTGGATCCGCTGACTGGTGGGGTGGAAGGTGAGAACGAGGGGGATTCTGTCCTTGTTGCGAGTAGGGGGAGGGGGAGCAAGAGCAGAGCTGTGGGATGTAGAAGAGACCCTAGTGAGAGCCTCATCTATAATGGAGGAGGGGAAGCCCCGTTTTCTGAAGAACGAGGACATCTCGGAAGCCCTAGTGTGAAACACCTCATCCCGGGCGCAGATGCGGCGTAGACGGAGGAATTGCGAGTAGGGGATAGACTTTTTGCAGGGGACCGGGTGGGAAGAAGTGTAGTCCAGATAGCTGTGCGAGTCGGTGGGTTTGTAGTAAATGTCCGTCACTAGTCTGTCTAGACAGACATATCATCCACCAACATTTCCGTCACCTACAACGGGACCCCACCACTGGCCATATCTTCCCATCCCCTCCCCTCTCTGCGTTCCGCAGAGACCGTTCCCTCCGTAACTCCCTGGTCCACTCGTCCCTTCCTACCCAAACCACCCCATCCCCAGGCACTTTCCCCTGCAACTGCACGAGATGCAACACCTGTCCCTTTACCTCCCCCCTCAACTCCATCAAAGGACCCAAACAGTCTTTCCAGGTGAGACAGAGGTTCACCTGCACCTCCTCCAACCTCATCTATTGCATCCGCTGCTCTAGATGTCAACTTATTTATATCGGCGAAACCAAGCGCAGGCTCGGCGATCGCTTCGCTGAACACCTGCGCTCGGTCCGCATTAACAAAACTGATCTCCCGGTGGCCCAGCACTTTAACTCCCCCTCCCATTCCCAGTCTGACCTCTCTGTCATGGGCCTCCTCCAGTGCCATAGTGAGGCCCGCCGGAAATTGGAGGAGCAGCACCTCATATTTCGCCTGGGCAGTTTGCAGCCCGGTGGTATGAACGTCGACTTCTCCTACTTCAGATAGCTCCGCTGTCCCTCCCTTCCCCTCCTCCTTCCCAGATCTCCCTCTATCTTCCTGTCTCCACCTATATCCTTCCTTTGTCCCGCCCCCCTGACATCAGTCTGAAGAAGGGTCTCGACCCGAAACGTCACCCATTCCTTCTCTCCCGAGATGCTGCCTGACCTGCTGAGTTGCTCCAGCATTTTGTGAATAAAAACCTTCGATTTGTACCAGCATCTGCAGTTATCTTCTTATACTACTTGGTGCGTCTTGACCCCAGCGACTCCCAGCCAAGGCGATTTAACACGTTTGACTGTCTTGCGTAGCCGTCACAAACAAACCATGCTGCACGCCTCTGAACCTTGTCAAGGGTGTCAATTCCCTTATCCCTAACCAGTCTGAAGAAGGGTCTCGACCCAAAAACGTCATCCATTCCTTCTCTCCAGAAATACTGCCTGTCCCGCTGAGTTACTCCAGCTTCTTGTGTCTATCTTCTTGCTAAGGTACATTCTGCACTGCATTCCTCAATCTATATGTATTGCTTTACAAAGTAGTGCTGCTGCGATTATTTTAACCTTTACAATAACATTTGCTGGAGGAACAGAGAGATTGTTAGTTTAGTTCAGTGTTACAGCATGGAAACAGGCCCTTCAGCCCACCGAGTTCGTGTCGAATGATCACCCTAGCTTTGTGTTATCCCACTTTCACAATCTTACACATTACTGGAAACTTACAGAAGCCAATTAACCTGCAAACCTGAGCGTTTTTGGATTGTGGGCGGAAACAGGAGCACCCGACACAGTCATGGGGAGAACATATAAACAACATATAGACAGCCCCATCGTCAGGATTGAGCTCGTGTGTCTGGCACTGTGAGGCAACAGTTCTACTGCTGCACCTCTGTGCTGCACTCTAATAAAGTTGGAAGTGCAGTTAAAGAACTCTACCTGCCTATTACAATAGAGCACAACCCTCACCTAGGGAAAATTAACCCCTTCTTTCCTTCAATCCACTCTGGAGAGTCGTTAGTTCAGACCAGGTAGTGAGTTCGTGCACACCTATCGCTCCTTCCCAAGCCCTCACTTCAGGCAGTCTGATCACCTGTCGGTGCTACTCCTGCCAGTTTACTGATAGGGATTGAAGTGTCGAGGCACCATCAATGAGAGGGATGCAGCAGTGGTCTGGGGAGACTGAGGGGCTGCTTCAGGACTGCTTCGCATCGGTAGACCAGAACATGTTCAAGACGACTTCATCCAACCTGAATGAGGATAACTCAGTCATAGAAACATCGAGACATAGAAAATAGGTGCAGGAGGAGGCCATTTGGCCCTTCAAGCCATCATCGCTTCGTCAGGAAATGCATTGGTGACTGTGATTCAACAAAGAACATTTGGCGTCTATCCCAACCAGAAACCTTGGATGAACAGGGGGATTCTTTCTCTGCTAATAGACATATAAAATGCTGGAGTAACTCAACGGGTCAGGCAGCATCTCTGGAGAAAAGGAATAGGTGATGTCAATCTGAAGAAGGGTCTCGACCCGAAACTTCATCGATTCCCCTTCTCCAGAAATGCTGCCTGGTCCGCTGAGATACTCCAGCATTTTGTATGTATCTTCAGTTTATTTTCCTGTGCCTTCCGCAACCCCGGTGAGTACCCATTTCTCCGACTATCCTGCCCCCTTCCCCCACCCATCCCCTCCCATCTATATCCCTCCCTCGGACTTTATATTTCACTCTTCTCCCCTTATCTAAATCCTTTTGGCTCCTTTTCATTTCTGGCCTTTGTCCACCGATCTTTCAATCAAACCCCCCTCTACCGGTGTATCCACCTGTCGATTTGCCTGGTTTTGTCCAAGGGAGATGGAATCCAGAGGTGTGAAAACGTACAAAGTACAAATCAATGGGAGGTGTGAAAAAAACCAAATCAAAGCCAGCAACGCTGATCAAGGAGAGACGGAGCCCACAATGGTCCATTGTTGGCTGTGGGAAAGGTGATAACGAGGGGACGTGAACAGTGAAACTAAGCAGGACGGCAGTAGGTAGGACTGCTCATGTCCAGATTCGAGGCTTTCAGGAAGAATGACCCTGTTCTGCACAAAAATGCCAAGTATGATCTCCTCAAAGCTATCAGGGATAGCAAGGGAGAAGCATAAAATAAGCTGGAGGCACAATTCAGTCACATGGGTGCCAGACGACAGTTGCAATAAACCTTTTGCACCCATCTGTTGTTTTGCATTTGTCTTGTTTTGTTGTATTGTTGTATTTATTATATTATCATAGGAATTTCATTACACTTTTTTTTAATCAAAAATGTTATTCAATTATTTAAAATTAATATTCACAATTCAATAAAACAAAACAGAACCCACCACCAGAATACAATACAAACAAATGTACCAAATGAAACTAGTATACAGCTATATTACAATCCCTATCCAGGATGCATCCAATCCCCCGTGGTGCCAAAAGGCCCCGGAAATCCCCCAGGGTGCCCGTAGACAACGTACAGTCCATCTCCAACACCACCCGGACGCTCATTACACCTTGGTGCATGTGACAATAAATGAATGTGAATCTGAAGGGAGCCCGACTCGACACTCCTAGTTCAGAAGTGGGTTTGCCACCCTGGAACCATTCCATTCAGGAGCAGGTATCACATGGATGTTGGTTCTATTCCTGGATCCACATGACAGGACTATTTTGAATGGGACAAATGAGGTAAGAATATCTCCAAAGCCTCTCTTCGCGTTATCGTAAAAAAGTACACACTCATTTGACGTAGAATTGTATTTTCATACCGTTGGGCTGCAAGCTACCAACCCAATGGTATGAACACTGAACTCTCCAATGTTAGGTAACTAACCAACAAACTACTTCCTCCTCCCACCCCACCCCACCCCCCCCCCCTCTCTTTCCAGTGCCTGAATGCACGCCCATTTCTCCCACAATTCCACCCTCCTTTTCCATTCCTCCATCCCCTTCCACCTTGATCCCTTCCTCTGAATTCACATTTCATGCCTCTTCTCTCCTTATCTCCTTTCCATCTGGTTTTTTTTCAACTCTGGCCTTTGTCCGACCATCATCCAATAAAAATCCCTCACGTGGATCCAGTTGTCACTCGGTAGGTTTTGTCTTTTAGCTTTTTCACCCCCAACTATGGGGGATCTATGGTGCCAGGGGTTATGGGGAGAAGGCAGGAGAATGGGGTTGAGAGGGAAAGATAGATCAGCCATGATTGAATGGCAGAGTAGACTTGATGGACCGAATGGCCTAATTTTGCTCCTAAAACTTATGAACATGAACTTGTGAACTATAATCAGTGTGAAGAAAGGCTCCAAGCTGAAATGACACCTATTCATGTCCTCCAGAGATGCTGCCTGACCTGTTGTGTTACGCAGCACTTTGTGACTGCATCTATCTGTCACTGATTCCATGTCAAAAGTCAAATATCACCCACCTCTTTTGACAAATGGTCAATTGTCTTCTGACCCTGGGGGTGAAGCTTACTATTGGCTTCTGCACCACTTCCACATGTCTAGTGTCGCTGAATGAAGACTGTTCAACTGTACTGAGTTGAGGGCAGCCTTGTGTTATCGGTTCACTTCCACTAGGATTGAGACTTTGATTGTCCAAACAGATCTGACACACAGATCGCAGGCGGAGATAGCTTTTATCATATGCAGATGGCCCGGATTTGAACCCAGATTCTAAAGTTTAGGAGCCGGTAATTAAACTCTTTCACAACCCAGTCTTCTCCAACTGATTTATAGAAATAACGCAATTAAAGATTGAACATGTTGAATTTGGCCAGCGTTCTGAACCAAATGCTTTGAAATATCGCCAATATTTAACGTGCTACATACAATGCCAATGCAAAATGTAAAACTTTCACTCTGGGCTTGTTTCTATCGTGCAGCTCCAAGCCTGTTCATCCTCTTTGCAGCCAAGTCACGTTGGCTATTTTAAATAAGGGATGTTTTGGTAGCTGCGATGTTGTTACTTTCAGTGTTGAAATTCACCAACAAAGAGTTCCAGCAGTTACTGAAGCTACTGCCTGAAGAAGGGTTTCTTCCCTCCAGAGATGCTGCCTGTCCCGCTGAGTTAATCCAGCACTTTGTGTCTACCTACAAACACATTAGGGTTTAGTTTGGTGTAACATGAAAAATGTGCTCTGCAAAAGTCCAGATTTAGAACAAAGTATTGGTCCAATTTGCTGATTACCATATTTGTACCGTAAGAAAATAACTGCAGATGCTGGTACAAATCGAAGGTATTTATTCACAAATGCTCAGGCAGCATCTCAGGAGAGAAGGAATGGGCGACGTTTCGGGTCGAGACCCTTCTTCAGACCATATTTGTACTTACCTGCTGACGCTGAAACATTTAACACTCACGCTGATTAACAACATTCGTGGACCACTTCAGACTTTGCGTTTGAAGAATGTTCCCAACCTGAAATGTCGCCTGTCTATTTCTCTCCACAGTTGCTGCCTGACCAGCTGAGCTCCTCTTGCACTTTATTTATTGCTGCCAATCACTTTACATAGACTCCACGCACACCCTTTCTTTACTTTACTTTAGACTAATGTGGAAACGGGCCCTTCGGCCGACCGAGCCCACGCTGACCAGCGATTACCCCATACACAAGCACAATCCTACACACTAGAGACAATTTACAATTTTACCGAAGCCAATAAACCTACAATAGACAATAGACAATAGGTGCAGGAGTAGGCCATTCGGCCCTACGAGCCAGCACCGCCATTCAATGTGATCATGGCTGATCATTCACAATCAGTACCCCGTTCCTGCCTTCTCCCCATTCCCCCTGACTCCGCTATCTTTAAGAGCTCTAACTAGCTCTCTCTTGAAAGCATCCAGAGAATTGGCCTTCACTGCCTTCTGAGGCAGAGAATTCCACAGATTTACAACTCTCTGACTGAAAACGTTTTTTCGCAACTCAGTTTTAAATGGCCTCCCCTTTATTCTGAGACTGTGGCCCCTGGTTCTGGACTCAGAGAGTTGTGAATTTGTGGAATTCTCTGCCACAGAGGGCAGTGGAGGCCAAATCACTGGATGGATTTAAGAGAGTTAGATAGAGCTCTAGGGGCTAGTGGAATCAAGGGATATGGGGAGAAGGCAGGCATGGGTTTTTGATTGGGGACGATCAGCCATGATCACACTGAATGGCAGTGCTGGCTTGAAGGGCCGAATGGCCTCCTCCTGCACCTATTTTCTATGTTTCTATATATGGAGTTTCTGCCTGACAATTAATGGTACAGAGAAACTGGGGAAATGGCACTGAGGTCTAGTAAGTGGTACTGAGATCCTATGAGAAGATGCCCCATGAGAGGAGGAATGCTTAATACCAGGAGCATAATACAGTCCCTTCTGTTCTCCTGGACACTCCTGCAACAATCTGGCCTGCTCTGAATAGACCTGTGTCCCCTCCCCATTCTCATGATAGGAAATATTTCAAAGTAACACTGAAGTCTGAAGAAGGGTCCCGACCCAAAGCATCATTGTCCATTTTCTCCTGGGATGCTGCCTGGCCCACTGAGTTACCCCAGCATTTTGTGTCTTTCCTTGGTAAGCCAGCATCTGCAGTTCCTTGTGTCTACACTGACACTGAAGGTATTTTACTGAGATTGCATTACATGAAACGTCACCCATTCCTTCTCTCCAGAGATGCTGCCTGACCCGTTGGGTCACTCCAGGTTTTTGTGTCTATCTTGCATTAATGTAATGTGCCAATATAATGTGGATGGTAGTATTTGCTCAATGTGGATATTTTAACCTTAAAATTTCACTCTGAACCATTTATCAATATGACTGATTGCTTTGGGACTAATTACATTAAGCAGAGAGGCAATTTAAGACCCCATTCCTCTGCTACAAATCATAATAACACCACACCTACCTCTTCTGCAGTGAGACAAAATATTCCCATGGCTTGGCCTTCTGTAATGTGTGGTTTATGTAGTTCATAATTTCTGGCCTGGGGTTTTACTGAACCAGCAGAAAACCCTGGGAGAACCATCGGGTGACTAATGGCATGTTGGCCTTTATAGCAAGAGGATTTGAGTTTAGGAGCAAGAAGGTCCTACTGCAGTTGTACAGGGCCCTGGTGAGACTGCACCTGGAATATTGTGTGCAATTTTGGTCTCCTAATTTGAGGAAGGACATTGTTGCCATTGAGGGAGTGCAGCGTAGGTTCAACAGGTTAATTCCCAGAATGGCGGGACTGATATATGATGAAAGAATGGGTCGACTGGGCTAGTAGTCACTGGAATTTAGAAGGATGAGAGGGGACCTTATAGGAACATATAAAATTCTTAAAGGATTGGACAGGCTAGATGTAGGAAAAATGTTCCTGATCTTGGGGGAGTCCAGAACCAGGGGTCACAGATTAAGAATAAGAGGTAGGCCATTTAGGACTGAGATGAGGAAAGAATTCTTCACCCAGAGAGTTGTGAATCTGTGGAATTCTCTGCCACAGAAGGCAGTGGAGGCCAATTCACTGGATGTTTTCAAGCAAGAGTTAGATATAGCTCTTAGGGCTAAAGGAATCAAGGGATATGGTGAGAAAGCAGGAACGGGGTATTGATTTTAGATGATCAGCCATGATCATATTGAATGGCGGAGCTGGCTCAAAGGGCTGAATGGCCTACTCCCGCACCATGTTTCTATATTTCTATGACTGGGAGTTAGCACAAACAGCTTCTGCTTAATTTTCTGCACACTGACTATACCAATTCACCCGCAAAATTCACCTGAAAATCTGGCCTCCAATTTTTCCAGGAAGAATTGGAAGAGGAAGGATGACAACTGAAGTGAACCACTCCGGCGGTCATGACTAGAAAATTAAACAGACCAAGTTGCATTGATTTATTAAACCAGAACAATCTCCGTTCAATAGCGTTAAACTGCTTGGCATTCTGTGTTGCACAAAACACGAAGCAGCAGAACAGTGAATTAATAGAGTAGTCCGGTATGAAACCTGAACGTATAATAGATAAAATATAACAAAACCAATGCAGAAATAATGAAAGGCAAGATCTATTTCCCCACTCAAACTCACATTCATTATTTCCTCTGCCTTGTCAGGGGAATCCAATGCATCTCTGTGGGATTGTAGTCAATAGGTCAGCCACATGCTGTCACAGCTGAGAGATGAGAAACTCAAGGTCACAGGTTTTTTTATTCCATCATGGGGTTTTTTTAAACCTCCTTTGCCTTTATTTGATCCATCTCATCCCAAATGTTTTAATGAATCTCAAATTTCATTTTCAATTGCCTTTTCTTCTCAGGTTTATTCTCTTTCCTCTGAGTTCCTGAAATATCTTATATTAAAAAGCCATCTAGTCTTATTATCAAAATCATCGACTGGTTCTTCACACAAAAGGCAATTCAGCCCAGTGTTCCCTGAGTGGATCTTTGAAAGTCTCAGTGCTTTCCCCAGAGCTTTGCAAATTGATGTTTGAAGGAGAATAATCCCTGGTTTTTTTTATGACTGAAACTCCAGATCTCTGGTGTTATTCTAATTAAGCTCTACTGAACCTACTTCAAATCCTCAATACAGTTTCCAAAATGAAGTCCCGTTTTACAGAATACCATAATCAACCTGGGGCCTAAGCAATGGTTCATGAAGATTTAGCATAATCCCCTTGCTTTTCGAACTTGTGCTGTTGCCTATTGATTGAATTGAAAGATACAGCATGGTCACAGGCCCTTCGGCCCACTGAGCCCAGGTCGTCTGTCGATCACTGGTTCGCGTTAGTTCAATGTTATCTCACTTTCGCATCCACTCCTGAAATACAAGGGACAATTTACAGAGGCCAATTGACCTACAAACCTGCACGTCTTTGGGAGCAACTGGAAGAAAGCCACCTGGTCAAAGGGAGAATATAAAAACGCCACACCGAGGTCAGGATTGAACCTGTGTCTCTGGCATTGTGAATCAGCAGCTCTACCAGCTGTGCCAGTGTGCCGACCTCTTTGTACTAATCGGGGATTGTGGTTAGTTATGGCAATACTTCGCCGAACTGAATGCAAAAAGAAAGAATTTCACTGTGAAAATAAAGAACCATTGATTAATTGATTGAATGAAGATACAGATCGAGCGACATGATGGCGTAGCGGTAGTGTTGCTGCCTCACAGCACCAGAGACCCGAGTTTGATCCTGACAACAGGTGCTTGTCTGTACAGAGTTTGCACATTCTACCTGTGACCTGCGTGGGTTTTCCCCGGGTGCTCCGGTTTCCTCCCACACTCCAAAGGCATACTGGTTTGTAGGTTAATTGGCTTGGTAAAATTGTAAATTGTCCCTCGGGTTTGTTGGATAGTGTTAGTGTTAGTGTGCGGGATCGCTGGTCGGTGTAGACTCGGTGAGCCGAAGGGCCTGTTTGTTTCCCCGCTGTATCTCCAAACTAAATTAGACTAATCCCAAATGTATTCACAACTTCTCAACCTATCTGGTCACCTTCAAGAGTTTGTGTCTCTTCCAGCTGGTCCTTGCACTAGCTTGAAAATCAGAACAACATTGTAGGTTTGTCCTGTTAACTGCAGAGTTAAAGGTTTTTAGCCTGTGGGGAATGTGGAGAGTGAGACTACTTTAACTATTCCTTTGAAAAGTCAGTCGGAGAAGGATGGCCTCCTCCCTAGCTGGATGTTTCTACACGGCTTTATAAAAATAGCAATTTGAACTTAGATGAAAGAATGAAAATAATTTAAGACACAAAGTGATAGAGTAACTTGGAAGACTCGGTGGGCTGCGATCTGCAGGGGGGAGATCAGAAGCCGCCGAGCTCGGCCCCGAAGGCCGGAGAGCCGAGGAGGATGGAGCTGCTGGCGACAACAGACGTGAGGAGTGGGCCGGTGGGAGAGGGGCCGGGGTGATGCCTCCAGAGTCACAAAGACGATCGGGTGAGGAGAGGGACGTTGGTTCGCGGGCCGAGCCAGCAACTATCTCTGATAGAAACTATCTCTGATCAGAGGTAGAACTCTGCCTGCGATCTGCCTGTCAGATCTGCAGCAGCCTGGGGCTTACCTGGATGGCGGGTCGCACCAGTACATCGAGCTCCTGGGCCAGACTTTGAACATTTGGCACCATTTGTCAAATGGCGCCAAAATACGGCGACTCGTGCATGTGTGATCTATGCGAAAGGAATTTCACTGAGTAGTGCACATGTGACAATAAAAAACCATTAGACCATTAACTCAGTGGGTGCAGCATCTCTGATAAACATGGACAGGCTATGTTTCGGGCCAGGACCCTTTAGATTGATTGTCGTAAGGGGGAGAAAGATGGAGGAGAGGTGAAGTAAACCAGCATTAGCAGATCCTCCTACCTAATAAAAATAATTGGAAAAAGATAAACACTGTTCCATTTGTTTGTTTAAAATGGGTTTGTGAGAGCTTACCAACTTTCTCCTGCCTGTTTCACCCATCTTTCTTACATGGTAGTGTCTTTATTATCCATTTTCACCTCTCTATTACATATTTTGTGCAAAGCCATTTTGTTGCCCGATTAACAATATTTGATGTGTCTATCATCCAATACTTTACTTCTTTTCAGCTCTTTGACCTATCCATTAAGAGTTGATTACACCATTAATTGCTTCTTCATTCCAATCATTAAATCAGCCTGAAGAAGGGTCCCGACTCGAAATGTTTTCTATCCATGTTCTCCAGAGATGTTGCCCGACCTGTTGAGTTACTCCAGCACTTTGTGGGTTTTTTAATTACCAGCATCTGCAGTTCCTTGTGTCTAAATCTAACTGCTTCTTTAGTTTAGAGACACAGCCTGGAAACAGGCCCATTGGCCCACCGATTCCATTCTGACCATCGAACACTCATTCATGCTAGTTCTATGTTATCCCACTTTCACACCTTGCACACAAGGGGCAATTTACAGAAGCCATTTCACCTACCAACCTGCATGACTTTGGAAGGTCGGAGGAAACTGGAGCACCTGGAGGAAACAGTAAAAACGTACAAACTCCACACAGCCAACACCCGTAGTCAGGATCGGACCTGGGTCTCTGGCGCTGTGAGGCTGAAGCTCTACCACGCCACCACTGTGTCTGCAAGGTATATTTGTTACATACTCATTGATAATTTACAGTCTATTAGCAGTTTTATTACTTAGTATCAGGAACATAAGCAATCAGCAGCAGCAGCAGCAATCAGCAGCAGCAGCAGCAATCAGCAGCAGCAGCAGCAATCAGCAGCAGCAGCAGCAATCAGCAGCAGCAGCAGCAATCAGCAGCAGCAGCAATCAGCAGCAGCAGCAGCAATCAGCAGCAGCAGCAGCAATCAGCAGCAGCAGCAGCAATCAGCAGCAGCAGCAGCAATCAGCAGCAGCAGCAGCAATCAGCAGCAGCAGCAGCAATCAGCAGCAGCAGCAGCAATCAGCAGCAATCAGCAGTAGCAGCAGCAATCAGCAGTAGCAGCAGCAGCAGCAGAAATCAGCAGTAGCAGTAGCAGCAAGCAGCAGTAGCAAGCAGCACCTAGCTGTGTTGCTTGGGAAGTAGTGTGCGGGGATAGTAAGGAGTAAGACCTGTGTGATCTCCCGGACTAGTTTCGATCGCCTAGCTTGGGGTCGGAGAGGAATTTCCCGGATTTTTTCCCAAATTGGCCTGGGTTTTTTATCCGGTTTTTCGCCTCTCCCAGGAGATCACTCAGTTCTTTTGGATGGGCGGTTGGAGCGGTTGGAGTAGCGGCCGGGCGGTAGGTTTAGTAACCGAGCGCGGGGCTTTGTTTGGAGAGTATGACTGCCAGGGCAGTTTTTTGTTCTGGGTGTCAGATGTGGGGAATCTGGGAGTCTGATAGTCTTCCAGACATCCACATCTGCGCCAGGTGTGACGAGATGGGGCTCCTAAGGGACCGTATTAGGAACCTGGAGCGGCAGATTGATGACCTCCGTCTGATCAGGGAGAGTGAGGAGGTTATAGATAGGAGTTACAGGGAGGTGGTCACTCCTAGACCACGGGAGGTAGACAAGTGGGTCACTGTTAGGGGGGGGCAAGGAACAGAGGCAGGGACTAGGGAGTACCCCGGTGGCTGTACCCCTTGGAAATAAGTACTCCTGTTTAAGTACTGTTGGGGGAGACAGCCTACCGGGGGGCAACGACGGTGCCCGGGCCTCTGGCAAGGAGTCCGGCCCTGTTGCTCAGAAGGGTAGGGAAAGGAAGAGGAGAGCAGTAGTAATAGGGGACTCTATAGTGAGGGGGTCAGATAGGCGTTTCTGTGGACGCAGTCGGGAGACCCGGATGGTGGTTTGCCTCCCTGGTGCCGGTGTCCGGGATGTGTCTGAGCGTGTCCAGGATATCCTGAAAGGGGAGGGAGAGGAGCCAGAGGTCGTGGTACATATAGGTACCAACAATATAGGTAGGATAAGGGAAGAGGTCCTGAAAGGAGAATTCAGGGGGCTAGGAAGAGAGTTAAAAAAAAGGACTTCCAAAGTAATAATCTCAGGCTTACTGCCTGTGCCACGCGATAGTGAGAATAGGAATGGAGTGAGGTGGAGGATAAATACGTGGCTGAGGAACTGGTGCAGGGAGCAGGGTTTCAAGTTTCTGGATCATTGGGACCTCTTCTGGGGGAAGTATGACCTGTACAAAAAGGACGGGTTGCATCTGAACCCGAGGGGAACCAATATCCTGGCGGGGAGATTTGCTAAAATAACTGCGGAGACTTTAAACTAGTATGGTTGGGGGGAGGGACTCAAACACAGATAGCTAATAGGCAGTGTGTGAGGCAGGAGGCAGAAAAGGGAAACACTCAGACCCAATATGTAGGAGAGAAAGAAGGGAAAAGAAATAAACTGAGAATAAGAAATGATGGGTCCCTTAAATGTGTATATTTTAATGCTAGGAGCATTGTAAGAAAGGTGGATGAGCTTAGAGCCTGGATTGACATCTGGAAGTATGATGTTGTGGCGATCAGTGAAACATGGTTGCAGGAGGGTTGTGATTGGCAATTAAATATTCCAGGATTTCATTGTTTCAGATGTGATAGAATCGGAGGGGCAAGAGGTGGGGGTGTTGCATTGCTTGTCAGGGAGGATATCACAGCAGTGCTTTGGCAGGACAGACTAGAAGGCTCGATTAAGGAGGCTGTTTGGGTGGAACTCAGAAATGAGAAAGGTTTAGCAACACTTATAGGGGTGTATTATAGACCGCCAAATAGGGAACGAGAATTGGAAGAGCAAATATGTAAGGAGATAGCAGATATTAGTAGTAAGCACAGAGTGGTGATTGTGGGTGATTTCAATTTTCCGTATATAGACTGGGAATCACATTCTGTTAAAGGGCTGGATGGTTTGGAGTTTGTAAAATGTGTGCAGGATAGTTTTTTGCAGCAATACGTAGAGGTGCCTACCAGAGAAGGGGCAGTGTTGGACCTCCTGTTAGGAAATGAGATGGGTCAGGTGACGGAGGTATGTGTTGAGGAGCACTTTGGGTCTAGTGATCATAATGCCATTAGTTTCAATATCATTATGGAGAAGGTCAAATCTGGACCAAGGGTTGAGATTTTGGATTGGAGAAAGGCTAATTTTGAGGAGATGAGAAAGGATTTAAAAGGAGTGAAATGGAAATTGTTGTTTTATGAAAAGGATATAATAGAGAAATGGAGGATATTTAAAGGTGAAATTTTGAGAGTACAGAGTCTTTATGTCCCTGTTCGGTGGAAAGGAAAGAATAATAATTTGAAAGAGCCATGGTTTTCCAGGGAAATTGGACACTTGGTTCGGAAAAAGAGGGAGATATACAATAAATATAAGCGGCAGGGAGTAAATGAGGTTCTTGAGGAATATAAAGAATGTAAAAGGAATCTTAAAAAGGAAATTAGAAAAGCGAAAAAAAGATATGAGGCTGCTTTGGCAAGTAATGTAAAAGTAAACCCCAAGGGGTTCTACAGATATGTCAATAGCAAAAGGATAGTGAGGGATAAAATTGGTCCATTAGAGAGTCAGAGTGGACAGCTATGTGCTGAGCCGGAAGAAATGGGGGAGATATTAAACAATTTCTTTTCTTCGGTATTTACCGAGGAGAAGGATATTGAATTATGTGAGGTAAGCGAAACAAGTAGAGTAGTGATGGAAATTAGGAGGATTAAAGAAGAGGAGGTACGGACACTTTTGAAGAATATAAAAGTGGATAAGTCTCCAGGTCCTGATAGGATATTCCCTAGGACATTGAGGGAAGTTAGTGCAGAAATAGCAGGGGCTATGACGGAAATATTTCAAACGTCATTAGAAACAGGGATGGTGCCGGAAGATTGGCGCATTGCGCATGTTGTGCCTTTGTTTAAAAAAGGTTCTAAAAGTAAACCTAGCAATTATAGACCTATTAGTTTGACGTCTGTGGTGGGAAAATTAATGGAAAAGATACTTAGGGACAATATATATAATTATTTGGATAATCAAGGCCTGATTAGAAACAGTCAACATGGATTTGTGCCTGGAAGGTCATGTTTGACTAATCTTCTTGAATTTTTTGAAGAGGTTACCAGGGAAATTGATAAGGGCAAGGCTGTGGATGTTATCTATATGGACTTCAGTAAGGCATTTGACAAGGTTCCACATGGAAGGTTGATTAAGAAGGTTAAATCGTTGGGTATTAATAGTGAGGTTGCAAGATGGATTCAACAATGGCTGAATGGGAGATACCAGAGGGTAACGGTTGACAAGTATGTCAGGTTGGAGGCCAGTGTCTAGTGGAGTGCCCCAAGGATCTGTGTTGGGTCCACTGTTGTTTGTCATTTACATTAATGATCTGGATGATGGTGTGGCAAATTGGATTAGTAAATATGCAGATGATACTAAGATAGGTGGAGTAGTTGATAGTGAGGTAGATTTTCAAAGTCTACAGAGAGACTTGGGCCTTTTGGAAGGGTGGGCTGAAAGATGGCAGATGGAGTTTAATGCTGATAAGTGTGAGGTGCTGCATTTTGGTAGGACAAATCAAAATAGGACGTACAGGGTAAATGGTAGGGAATTGAGGAATGCAGTGGAACAGAGGGATCTGGGAATAACTGTGCATTGTTCCCTGAAGGTGGAATCTCATGTGGATAGGGTGGTGAAGAAGGCGTTTGGTATGCTTGCCTTTATAAATCAGAGCATCGAGTATAGAAGTTGGGATGTAATGTTGAAATTGTACAGGGCATTGGTGAGGCCGAATCTGGAGTATGGTGTGCAGTTCTGGTCGCCAAATTATAGGAAGGATGTCGACAAAATGGAGAGGGTACAGAGGAGATTTACTAGAATGTTGCCTGGGTTTCAGCACTTAGGCTACAGAGAGAGGTTGAACAGGTTGGGTCTTTATTCTTTGGAGCGTAGAAGGTTGAGGGGGGACTTGATAGAGGTTTTTAAAATTTTGAGAGGGACGGACAGAGTTGACGTGGGTAGGCTTTTCCCTTTGAGAGTGGGGAAGATTCCAACAAGGGGACATAGCTTCAGAATTGAGGGACAAAGGTTTAGGGGTAACATGAGGGGGAACTTCTTTACTCAGAGGGTTGTGGCTGTATGGAATGGGCTTCCGGTGGAAGTGGTGGAGGCTGGCTCGATTTTATTATTTAAGAGTAAATTGGATAGGTATATGGATAGGAGGGGATTGGAGGGTTATGGTCTGAGTGCAGGTAGATGAGACTAGGTCAGGGAGAATGGTCGGCGTGGACTGGTAGGGCCGGACAGGCCTGTTTCCATGCTGTAGTTGTTATATGTTATATATGTTATAATGAATTAGTAGGAAACATGGAAAACTGCTGAAATATGTGTAATCTTAGTTATTGAACTCTAGCTACACCATGTGTATATGCATATGTCATGTACACAGCCTTTCCCACTGATTATTGTTAACTCAGCTTGTCCAACAAAGAGAGCAAAAGTTACAATGATAGGGCATCCTTCTCATAAGGTCATAAGGTGGTAAGGTCATAAGTGATAGGAGCAGAATTAGGCCATTCGGCCCATCAAGCCTACTCCGCCATTCAATCATGGCTGATCTATCTGTGACCGCCATGATGGAGGGGGTGTGGGGGTGTGAACAAAGGAGGAGGCGGCGGGGGTACTTTGTAACTTTGTCCGCACCGTGTGTGGCGCCCATTTGCATATCTTGGGTATGCAAGCAAAGACTTTCACTATGCCTTGTCACATGTGACAATAAAGTATTCCATTATATTCCATATCTCTCCCTCCTTAATCCATTCTCCTGCCTTCTCCCCATAACCCCTGAAACCTGTACTAATCAAGAATCTATCTATATCTGCTTTAAAAATATCCACTGACTTAGCCACCACAGTCTTCTATGGCAAAGAATTCCACAGATTCACCACCCTCTGACTAAAGAAATTCCTCCTCATCTCCTTCCTAAAGGAACGTCCTTTAATTCTGAGGCTATGACCTCGAGTCCTAGACTCTCCCATTAGTGGAAACATCGTCTCCACATCCACTCTATCCAAGCCTTTCCCTGTTCAGTACGTTTCAACGAGGTCCCCCCTCATTCTTCCAAACTCCAGCATGTACAGGCCCAGTGCCATCAAATGCTCATCGTATGTTAACCTATTAATTCCTGGGAACGTTCTTGTAAACCTCCTCTGGACCTCAGATATAGTCTCCAAATGTGGCCTGACCAGCTTACACCCCTGTTTTTGTATTCTAGCCCGCTTGAAATAAATGCTAGCATTGCTTTTGCCTTCTTTACTACCAATTCGACTTGCAAATTAACTTTTTGGGAATCCTGCACCAGAACTTCCAAATCCCTTTGCACCTCCAATTTCTGGATTCTTTCCCCATTTAGAAAATAGTATACACCTTTATTCCTACTACCAAATGCATGGCTCCACACTTTGCTGCACTATCTTCCATCTGCTACTTCTCTGCCCACTCTCCCAACCTGTCCAAGTCCTTCTGCAGAGTCCCTGCTTTCTCTGCACTACCTGCCCCTCCACCTATTTTCGTATCAACCGCAAACTTGGCCACGAAGCCTTTAATTGCCATCATTAATATACAACATGAAGAGTAGCAGCCCCAGCACCGACCCCTGCGGAACTCCACTAGTCACTGGCAACCAACCAGAAGAAGCCCCCTTTATTGCCAGTCTATTCGTCTTTCCATATTTACTGAATATTTCTAGCATTTTCTGCTTTTATTTCCGGGGCACAGTGGCGCAACGTTGGAGTTGCTACCTTTCAGCCCCAGAGACCCGAGTTCGATCCTGACTGCGAGTGTTTGTCTATACGGAGTTTGTACGTTCTCCTTGTGACCGCATAAGCTTTCTCCGGGTGCTCTGATTTTCTCCCACGTTCCAAAGACGTGCAGGTTAGTGGATTAATTGGCTTCTGTAAATTGTCCCTAGTCTGTAGGATAGTTTAGTTTAGTTTATTGTCACATGTGCCGCGGTACAGTGAAAAGCCTTTGTTGCTTGCTAACCAGTCAGCGGAGAGACAATACATGATTACAGTTGAGCCATCCACAGTGTGCAGGTACATGATAAACGGTCTGAAGAAGGGTCTCGACCCGATACATCACCCATTCCTTCTCTCCAGAGATGCTGCCTGTCCCGCTGAGTTACTCCAGTGCAGTGGAATTCTCTGCCTCAGAAGGCAGTGGAGGCCAATTCTCTGAATGCATTCAAGAGAGAGCTAGATAGAGCTCTTAAGGATAGCGGAGTCAGGGGGTATGGGGAGAAGGCAGGAACGGGGTACTGATTGAGAATGATCAGCCATGATCACATTGAATGGCGGTGCTGACTCGAAGGGCCGAATGGCCTCTTCCTGCACCTATTCTATTGTCTATTGTCCAGTTTTTTGAGTCTATCTTCAGTTTAAACCAGCATCTGCAATTCCTTCCTACACATAACGTGAATAACGTTTAGTGCAAGATAACGTCCAGTAAAGTCAGATCAAACATAGTCTGGGAGTCTCCAATGAGGTAGATAGTGCCTCAGGACTCTCTCTATCATTCAACCAGTGACTGGGCATTGTTGGTGGGCACGGACTCGATGGGGCAAAAGGTCTGTTTCCATGCTGCAGCTCAAAACTAAACTAAACTGAACTGTCCAGCATTATGTAGATTGATGAACCATGATTTATTGAAATATTTTTGTCAGGGTCCCTCCCTTCCAAAAAGAGCAGAATTCCAATCATCCATTGTGCAGCATTGATGGTTATGGAGAATTGATGGGTTGAAATACTCCATCATCCCAGCTAAGGGTTGCATGTACCTGTAGTAGACATCATAATCCTAATTATTTCCCAAATGAATTTAACGAGTCGTATCTCCTCTGCAGGACTAGTGCTGCAATGCGATCAAGAATAGTTGGCATCATTCTCTCAGGGTTAGGGAATGGAAGACTGCCTGGTACCCTTCTGATACATAGAAAACATAGAAACATAGAAAATAGGTGCAGGAGTAGGCCATTCGGCCCTTTGAGCCTGCACCGCCATTCAATATGATCATGGCTGATCATCCAACTCAGTATCCCGTACCTGCCTTCTCTCCATACCCCCTGATCCCTTTAGCCACAAGGGCCACATCTAACTCCCTCTTAAATATAGCCAATGAACTGGCCTCAACTACCTTCTGTGGCAGAGAATTCCACAGATTCACCACTCTCTGTGGGAAAAAAAAGTTCTCATCTCGGTCCTAAAAGACTTCCCCCTTATCCTTAAACTGTGACCCCTTGTTCTGGACTTCCCCAACATCGGGAACAATCTTCCTGCATCTAGCCTGTCCAACCCCTTAAGAATTTTGTAAGTTTCTATAAGATCCCCCCTCAATCTTTTAAATTCCAGCGAGTACAAGCCGAGTCTATCCAGTCTTTCTTCATATGAAAGTCCTGCCATCCCAGGAATCAATCTGGTGAACCTTCTCTGTACTCCCTCTATGGCAAGAATGTCTTTCCTCAGATTAGGAGACCAAAACTGTACGCAATACTCCAGGTGTACAAGGGAACAGGTTCAAGGATCTGACTAGTAGAACAGAAAAAGGCTCACTCTTCTGTTTAGTAGCAAATCAGTTTTATTAGCAAGAGAGGACAAAAACAATACTTGTCTCGGTGTGCGTGGGGCCCAGTTTTACAGCAGCACACCTCTCTCTCTCTCTCTCTGCCTCCATCCGCGGCGCTGATCGCCACTTACCCTCTCGTACTTGAACTAACTTCTGGCTGACTGGCGCTCGCCTGCCTTTATACAGGTAATAAATCAGAAATCACCCGTTGAAATAGCCGCCGGTAAGACCTGGCCAACAGCGCTGCTCCCAAATCCAAACTATAACCAATGGCAGGGACTGCATCCCCCTTTGGGGACAAGGTGCTCTCAGCCGCAGACTGGCGCCTAAAGCGCTACGGATATGGCGCGCAAAGGTTTAAACACAACGTTGTCGACTTAACGCGTGGGAAATTAAACAGAGGAGCTGTCGGTTGCAGCGCTATGGGCTTTAAACATAGCGCTGTGTGCTTTAAACATAGAGCTATGGGCTTTAAACATCGCGCTATGGGCTTTAAACATAGAGCTATGGGCTTTAAACATAGCGCTATAGGCTTTAAACACAGCGCTATAGGCTTTAAACACAGCGCTATGGGCTTTAAACACAGTGCTATGTGCTTTAAACAGAGCACTATGGCCACAGCGATATGAGCTTTAAACATAGAGCTATAGGCTTTAAACATAGCGCTATGGGCTTTAAACATAGCGCTATGGGCTTTAAACAGAGCTATGGGCTTTAAACATAGCGCTATAGGCTTTAAACATAGCCCTATAGGCTTTAAACACAGCGCTATGGGCTTTAAACAGCGCTATGGGCTTTAAACATAGCGCTATAGGCTTTAAACACAGCGCTATGGGCTTTAAACATAGCGCTATAGGCTTTGAACATAGCCCTATAGGCTTTAAACACAGCGCTATGGGCTTTAAACAGCGCTATGGGCTTTAAACATAGCGCTATAGGCTTTAAACACAGCGCTATGGGCTTTAAACATAGCGCTATAGGCTTTGAACATAGCGCTATAGGCTTTAAACATAGCGCTATAGGCTTTAAACACAACGCTATAGGCTTTAAACATAGCGCTATAGGCTTTAAACATAGCGCTATAGGCTTTAAACATAGCGCTATAGGCTTTAAACAGCGCTATCGCCTTTAAACATAGCGCTATAGGCTTTAAACATAGCGCCATGGGCTTTAAACAGCGCCATGGGCTTTAAACATAGCGCTATGGGCTTTAAACACAGCTCTACAGGCTTTAAACATAGCGCTATAGACTTTAAACATAGCGCTATGGACTTTAAACAGCGCTATGGACTTTAAACATAGCGCTATGGGCTTTAAACACAGCTCTACAGGCTTTAAACATAGCGCTATGGGCTTTAAACACAGCTCTACAGGCTTTAAACATAGCGCTATGGGCTTTAAACATGGCGCTATAGGCTTTAAACATAGCGCCATGGGCTTTAAACAGCGCCATGGGCTTTAAACATGGCGCTATGGGCTTTAAACACAGCTCTACAGGCTTTAAACATAGCGCTATGGGCTTTAAACACAGCTCTACAGGCTTTAAACATAGCGCTATAGGCTTTAAACATAGCGCTATGGGCTTTAAACATGGCGCTATAGGCTTTAAACATAGCGCCATGGGCTTTAAACAGCGCCATGGGCTTTAAACATGGCGCTATGGGCTTTAAACACAGCTCTACAGGCTTTAAACATAGCGCTATGGGCTTTAAACACAGCTCTACAGGCTTTAAACATAGCGCTATAGGCTTTAAACATAGCGCTATAGGCTTTAAACATAGCGCTGTGTGCTTTAAACAGCGCTATAGGCTTTAAACATAGCGCTATGGGCTTTAAACACAGCTCTATGGTCACAATGCCATGGGCTTTAAACAGCGCTATGGACTTTAAACATAGCGCTATGTGCTTTAAACATAGCGCTATAGGCTTTAAAGAGCGCTATGGGTCACAACGCTCTGGTCACAGCGCTATGGGTCACAGACCTTGACACTGCTGATTGTAGTTCAGTGGTAGCGTGACCCCTGTGATGTGCTGACAAATCATGGAGTAACCAAGCTATCCCACTCTCAGCTCTGACTGTGGCATTGATGGATTGGTACAGCGCTATTTGCATTAAGCTTCAGATAATAAACATATGGGTAATTGTTTTGAATGGTACGCCTGATTGGTGCAACTTGTAAGTTCAAAGGATAAACACAGATTGACTACCCATCGTTATGAGAATAATTGCCATTTTGAATCCTTCCCCTCCAGCCATCTTCTGCACTTATCCATCATCTGCTCCAGTCCATATATTGTTGCAAATTAATCTCCCTTTATATTCAAGATTTCAAGATCAATTTATTGTCACGTGTACCAATTAAGGTACAGTGAAATTTGAGTTAGCATACAGCCATACTAAGTGAAAAGCAACAAACACACAGCCACATAAAGTAAAATTTAACATAAACATCTACCACAGTAGTGCATAAACGCACCAGAAAGTTGATCCAAAGTAGTGCATAAACGCACCAGAAAGTTGTGGCTATGAATCTAATGAATATCCAATCTCAGTCTTGGTGGTGATCAAGTGATACAATTTGTCCCAAGAACCCCAGACAAACCCGTGGAAAGATAGCCACAGGATTTCTGCTCCAATTTAATGCTCAATGACTTTTACTGGAAGGGGCATATATTTTTCAAGGTTTCAAGGTCAGTTTATTGTCACGTGTACCAATTAAGGTCCAGTGAAATTCGATTTACCATACAGCCATACCAAAAGATGCAACAAGACACACAACTATATAAAAGTTAACATCAGGGAGCTGCCTCACCAATGGTCTGTCTTCGTCTTTGTCATTCTTTGTGTTTTTAGTTTGTTGTTAAATGTATGTTTTAGCTTATCTTTAGTTTTTGTATTTGTGGGGGGTGGGGGAAACTTTTTAAATCTCTTTCCTCGACGGAGACGGGCCTTTTTCTATGTCGTATCTCCATCCGCACTGGCTGCGGCCTAACATCATGGAGTTGGCGTCCTCTTGTTTGGGACTTCGAGAGCTCCAAAACTGCGTAGCCTGTGGACTTTACCATCTCGGAGCGGGAGATCCCTTTGCCAGGGGTCGGCCTTTGGTGCTCCAACCATCGGGAGCTGCGGACTTTAACATCGTGGAGCTCGCGGTCCCTGGTTCGGGACCGATTTCGGAAACTCCAAACCGCAGGAGTTCGACCGCCCTGATGCGTGAGCTTAGACCGCCCCGACGTGGGAGCTCGATCGCTGGCTGTGACCGCGGGAGGAAAGGAGGAAAGGAGATAAGATTTTATTGCCTTCCATCACAGTGGGGAATGTAGAGGGGCCGCTGTGGTGGATGTTTATGTCAGATTTTTATGTAGTTGTGTGTCTTGTTGCTTTTTTGGTATGACTGTATGGCAAACCAAATTCCTCGTATGTTGCAAAACATACTTGGCTAATAAATTACGAATATGATTATGATTAAACATCCACCACAGCAGATTCCCCACATTCCTCACTGTGATGGAAAGCAATAAAGTACAAGCTTCTTCCTCTTTATTTGGAAAGTGAGGAATGTCACTTGGCATTGTGGCACATCGTGGAATGTCACTTGGCATATTCTGCCAATGGCAGCCAGAATATGTTGCTGCTCGCCCCCTGTATTTAGACATGAAAAAGCACTTTGATGAGGTTACAGGATAATTGAACCATAATCAGAGGTTCATCATAATCATACGAGGGGCACAGCGGTAGAGTTGCTGCCTTACAGCGCCAGAGACCCGGGTTCCATCCTGACCACGGGTGCTGTCTGTACCGAGTTTGTATGTTCCCTCTGTGACCGCGTGGATTTCCTCCGGGTGCTCCAGTTTCCTCCCACATCCCAAAGACATGTAGGTTGTAGGTTTCTGTAAAATTGTCCCTAGAGTGTAGGATTGAACCAGTGAACGGGTGATTGCTAGTCGGCACGGACTCGGTAGGCTGAGGGGCCTGTTTCCATGCTGTATCTCTAAACTAAGAAATTGTATTTTCAACAATGCATGAGAGAAATGGGGGATGGGAGGTATGAACCAGTCAAAACAAGTGTGCACATGAGAACGAGTTTATGTTGCTCATAAATGTAAAGCAATGGCCCTGGATGTGACTATTACTGATGCCTAACCCTTCACAAAATATCTTCATTACTCTTATCTATATACTAAAACTCTTGTTTGTTTGTTTGTTTGTTTCTGAACTACAGGCAAAACGGTACACGATAGCGCGACAATTTTTGACCCACCTTACTCACCGTCGTCCCTTTGGTGCTAATGGAAGAAGTTTCAGTGAAATCGGTGTTATATTTATAAAGTTATTCAAATTTTAAAGTTTAAATCTATCTCCTAGGGAGGGGGGATGGAGGGAGGAAGGGGGTGAAGGGAGGATAAGGGGGGTTGATTGGGATGGAGTTGGGGGTTGGGGAAGGTGGAAGGTGTGAGGGCGGAGGGAGGGGGGGAGGCGGAGGGAGGGGGGGAGGCGGAGGGAGGGGGGAGGAGAGTGTGCTGCACCAATGCAGGAGGGGTTTGGGCCCAACGGGTCCACTTGGTCTGGTAGGTTTATAAGATTTGAATTCCCTTTTGATCTGTTCAATTGAAGCCCCCTTTGCACTAAAGCTGCAGAATAAATTGCTCTTAATTACATATTTTAATGATTATAATGATTTAATGTTACAATTTAACGTTACATTTTAATGATTTTTCAAATGATCTGCAAGGATGGACCATAAGTTCATAAGTTCTAGGAGCAGAATTAAGCCATTAGGCCCATCAAGTCTACTCCACCATTCAATCATGGCTGATCTATCTTTCCTTCTCAACCCCATTCTCCTGCCTTCTCCCCATAGCCCCCGACACGCTTACTAATTAAGTAAACCCCTTTGCAAATTTAACTTTGAATCCTTCCATGAAACGTCCTGGTCATCGAGAGTTAGTCAAGTTTGCCTCTTGTTTCTGGTTTGAGTCATTTCCCAAGGAATGACAATCCCAGGCAGCAAAGACACCTAGGTCAAAGACTCCCTGCGTGCAAGATAGTTGTCCTCTGCTTGGATTCATCATCAGTCCACCTGCAGACGTGCTGCTAGAGGTGTCCAGTGAGAACAGCACCTCATATTTTGCCGGGGCAGCTTGCAGCCCAGTGGTATGAACATCGACTTCTCCAACTTTATAGTTCCTCTGTGCCTCTCTTCCCCTCCTCCTTCCCAGATCTCCCTCTATCTTCCAGTCTCCACCTATATTCTTCCTTTTGTCCCGCCCCCCTGACATCAGTCTGAAGGGTCTCGACCCGAAACGTCACCCATTCCTTCTCTCCTGAGATGCTGCCTGACCTGCTGAGTTACTCCAGCATTTTGTGAATAAATACCTTCGATTTGTACCAGCATCTGCAGTTATTTTCTTATACCAGCCTCAGGAATCAGTGTGAAATCACAGTAAAGGCTCCCTTGAATTTGACTTATATTGTATTTATGTAGAATATTAGGAGAGGCAAAGATCCAATGTGTCTCGCAGGGAAAAAAAATCAACTACCACTAAAAAGGTTCAATTGCCTTTCTTACATTGCTTTCCTTTCAGGCAACTTTTCTCTCAAATTCAAGGTATTTGATGTCAGTAGGAAAGACCATAAGTGCAATTTCTAGAGTATTCATATCCCTCACTTCAATGCACCTTTAGGCCAGTTGCCAATTTAAAAAAAATCAGGACCCATGAAAAACAAGGAAGAAATTCTCCGAGAGATTTTTTTTGCTCTATGGTTGAATTTTATTATTTCCTCTGTACACAGAACTGTGTAAATCATTCATGAGACAATGGTAATGGAAAACAACTTAGCCATAAATATTTGGAGTACAACAGCTGGATATCAAAACTTTGTAGTACAATTTACAAAAAAACTGCATTTTCCACATTTTACAGAGGCCAGAGTTATGTACAGCACCATATATTTAAGAGATCAAACATAACAACAAGCACATTGCTCCATTTGAAGGATGCAGCTACAAAGAACACCTTGATGTTTGGGTTGAAGAAATCGTTTACATGCAATAAGCTTATTAAGTTGCCAGCATTATTCAGTGCTAGCTGGGATGTCAGCAGCTGTGATGGTCTTATTGATGTGAATAACCCAAAACATCTTTAAGGCACCTCAGTACATATATCACATATACAAGAGAGACACCACAAAGATTCTTGTTGTTGGAACACATACATGTCACGCACAACAGGAAGCATGCTTCAGTGTTTATTACATACAAGTGTGCAAGTAAGACTAGTATCAAAATGAAGTTCGTAAATGCTGCAATCTCAGAGAAAGACAGTAAACATGAAAATGCATAGATCAGTCAGCATTTATAAAGAACTAACGGGTTAACCATTTGGGCATAAATTTGTCAGAACTAGTGTAGACATAGTCGTCAGTTGTTTGTACATCTGTCATACATTTCCAGTATTATCTGATGACCACCATATTTAAATGTGTAAATCAAAAGATTCCTTAGAGGCTTGGAACACCTTTTCATGCACTTTACCTCAGTGCATATTTACCAAGATCCCCGCCAACCCTAACCTCTCCTCAAAAGTTTAATATACCTATAGTTTAAGTATGTAGTGTAATTTTTAAAAAAATGTTCAACCCGGTTTTCAAATATTTTGACCAAAGCACAGGTTTCAAAACATTTAATTTAAACCGATGTAGATCATGAATAACGGCATCTCATTATTGTTACAAATATCTAATGGTATTATTGATCGTTGATGTTTATATCTGAAAGACTAATGCAATGACATTTAAACATTTGTTAACCAGCTACAGAAATCCTACAGAAATCAAAATTTGTCCTTCCCAATCCAGATCTGCAGGTACACAAGTTCAACATCAGCTGGCAATATCAGTGTCCACAGTCTGAGAGAAGATGGAAATGTTGCTAGTACATTAAGGCAATGCTCTTCCAAGAATGGTGTTGAGGTACATTGCCGGGTTAAGTAATTCAGAATCTTAATCTGCATGGCACCATACCAAAGCTGAAGTAGCAAACTAGGTTCTTGATAAGGGATTATATGGAAAAGTAGATATTCCACCTTCACTGTTCCAACTTTCCTCATGTTAAAGCACAGAAAGCAACTAATTTTGCAAAAATTGGGATGTAATAATTAAGGACGCCATTAAATTAGATTGCATGTTATATCTGCACCATTTCTTACAGCAAAACAAAAATTAGATCTTCAAAGAAATTATTGCTTTCTTTATGAAATATAAAATTATGATCCAATGTGCTGTATCTTGCAAGTAAATAAATAGAAACTTGCTGCAAAAAACCCAAGTAACAAGTTCTATTAGTTGTGTAATATTTGAGATAACCCATTGCAAAACTTATTCATCTTAATTTTTGCATGTGGTGGCATAGTTTCTTTTTCACCAACTTTAAACAAGTTTTTAATTTTTTTTTCCCAATTCGTGCACTTTATCTAAAAAGTCAATAGATACCAAAAATCCATGTGCAATGGAGAAGCAAAAATTAAATAGTCTACCCTGGTATTCATGCAAACAATGTACCCATATCCAAGGAGATGGGACCAAGGAAGAGAAATTGAACTGTCACCCATTTATGGTGAAAGTCAACCATGAACTGGTTCACTTGCAGGTAAAATTGCACCATCTTGGATCAAAATGCATTGAAAATTGGGACAGATATTGTGGCATTACATAACTGTTTCTATAATTGCACTTCTTTAAGGGAGAGGCGGGAAGCACACAAGCAAGGCTAACCTTTCAAAGAACCAGAACATGGAACATCACATAGTCCCTCCCTATATTACCAAGATTTACTATTTGTCACAAGACTTGTTCTAGATTAATAGTGTTATATTTGAGATAACCCATTGCAAAACTTATTCATCTTAATGTTTGCAAATGGTGGCGTAGTTTCTTTGTAACAAGACTTGCTACCAGAATACCACAATCGTGAATGCAAAGCTCCAGGCGAGGGTGAAGATAATGGCAAATCTTTGTGACATGCCCCCGATCCCTACTTGCAGTTATAATCAAGCACAAATAAATGATTTTGTTGAAAGTATCATATCATATCATATCATATATATACAGCCGGAAACAGGCCTTTTCGGCCCTCCAAGTCCGTGCCGCCCAGTGATCCCCGTACATTAACACTATCCGTGTTCTTGTATTTGAGGTGGCTCAATAAATGGAAATGATGGCACTGCAAGACCTGCTCCACAAGATCCACGTCAACCTTGCACTTTATACCATGTCCATCCAATGATCAATACTGGATTAAAGTATTGATAGGTGATATATCCCAATTGTTAACAGGTGCACAATAAGGTCTGCAACTGAAATAAAAATAAAGTGCTGGAAATACTCAGCAAATTGGGCAGCATCTGTGGAAAGAAAAAGTTAATATTTAGTGTGCTTTGTAGAAAGTCCTGGATCTGAAATGTTAACTGACTGGCTGAGTAGCTTTTAGATTTTCAGCATCTGGAGAGATTTATTTTTGTTTCCCAGGATTTTTTACTGGCTTTGTTAGTAGATTGGGTCTCCAAATCCAATAGGGTGAAACCCTATTTTGTGCATGATGCCAACATTAAATCCTTAATACCCAATAACATTTAGATCCCTTTATTATGAGATGCTGTTATTGATTACCTAAATGTGGATGATTTAGCAAGTTACCAAAGTGTAACTGCTATTTACTTCATTTCTGATGTTGACAGGAATTCAAGCTACATTTTTAAAAAAAGTCAAGTTAGATCTGTCAGGCTATTTACACTTCCCTTTGTCTTCCATATTCTTTTGAGTGGTCTATTTTGAAACATAGGTCCACTGATGTTCACAATCCTTTGTATCCACTGCTCCAGATGTCAACTTCTCTACATCGGCGAGACCAAGCGCAGCCTAGGCGATCGTTTTGCTCAACACCTCCGCTCAGTCCGCCTTAACCAACCTGGTCTCCCGGTGGCTCAGCACTTCAACTCCCCCTCCCACTCCCAATCTGACCTTTCTGTCCTGGGCCTCCTCCATTGTTAGAGTGAGGCCCAGCGCAAATTGGAGGAACAGCATCTCATATTTCACTTGGGCAGTTTGCACCCCAGCGGTATGAACATTGACTTTTCTAACTTCAGATAGTTCCTCTTTCCCTCTCTATCCCCTCCACAGTTCTCCCACTAGTCTTCCTGTCTACGACTACATCCTTTATTTTGCCCCGCCCCCTCCCCTGACATCAGTCTGAAGAAGGGTCTCGACCCGAAACGTCACCCATTCCTTCTCTCCAGAGATGCTGCCTGACCCGCTGAGTTACTCCAGCATTTTTTGTCTACCTTCACAACCCTTCAATCGTTTACATGGAAGGATGAGCAATACAAGTGTCTGTCCATTTCAGAAAAACTGAAATCAAACAAATAGACGGTTTTCAATGGCTTTGGAGGTCCCTGTGCATCTTCTCAGGTAGGCAAGGACTAAATTAATCTCCAAATTAATTGGTGCCATTCCCTCTATGGGTTAAATGGCCACATGGATAACTGGTTGGAGAATACCAACATCCCAAGATCCTTCTCTTTGTACACATCTTCAGCAAGGGAAGAAAATGAGATAGCAACTTGTGGCACAATGCTCAATAAATCTGTACAACGTGCATCCCAATCGCATGACATTTTGCTCAAATGCCTTAGCCGAGTTGCAAAGATAATTAAAATGATGGATTCAAGGAGAAAATGCAGTAGTTACTATTCTCTTGAGGAGAATGGCGATATCAGCTTGAGTTCCATAGGCACATTATTACCTTGTGTGTGCACACACACAAAATGAACTGGAGGTGATCAAGCAGGAGTATCATGTTAACAGTCCAGAGCAGGAATCTCAGCCAATTTTTCTCATCTTTGTCTATTTTACTTAACGGAAAATACATGACCTAGCAGCTTTAATAGGTTGTACATGGAAAACTAATTTTAAATTTCTCATTTATGCATCTCTCAACTTTAGAACTTTGGCCTGGATGCAAAATTCGAGAACAAGGAGGTGAGGTTTCAATTGCTGACAAGTTAAAAAGCCAGTACTGTAATCTTGTATGGTATATATATTTTTTTAAATCACATTCCAAATTAGGAATACATTTTTAAAATCTAATATTTTTTGGACTTTTTTTGGAACATTTAATGAACAAGTATCACAAATAGGCATAGCTATATTCAACAACAGACAGTAACACTATATATTACACAAACCTCAATTCTACAAATGTTAGTTTTTTCACATTATTTAGAGTTTTTTTACTTTAGTTACGTTAAAAAAAATGCGAATTAGGATCTACTGAACAGTGGACTTTGTCTATGGAGCTGATGCAAGAAATATATTCTGCATTTTGTATCTTCCCCTGTACTTAATTGTTTGACTTAATTGTATTTATGTAGAATGTTATCTGATCTGATTAGATAGCATGCAAAACAAAGCTTTTCACTGTACCTCACTACGTGACAATAATAAACCAAAACCTATACATTTCTTTCCTTCTCAGAATTGATATTTTGCCACGTAATGGATCACGGTGAGGCAGTGGCAGGCTGAGAGTGCTAGATTAATACTTCCCCAACAGAAACTACTACACAATAAACAGCAGCAACAATAAATGTCCATTCAACTTTCCCTTCAGAACCTTGTCAAGGCCTGTTTACTTGTTGATCAAGTCTAGAATTGTTTGACTGCATTATTCAGTACATTTGGCAGGACAATCACTTAGCTAATGAGACAAACCAAAACCATTGTTTTAAAATCAGTGTTTAAAATAATTCAGACTAAAAACTAATGGGATTCAAGGGGAACGTGGCTTGTGGAGTCCAAAGTTGGGTCATGGGAAGAAGCAAAGGATGCTCAATAGATGTTTTGTTGACGGGAAGGCTATTTGCCTTGGGATTCCACAAAGAACAGAGCTGAATAAATCCCTTGATTTTTGTAATGCATGTAAAAGATTTGCAGCTAAATGCAACACAAAGAATTTGCAAATGATATACAAAAATCACTACCCACGAATGGTACATAGAAAGATTCCAATTCCCTTAACAGGAAGATCTAAAAGGGATATATTTAAAGTAATTTAAAAAAAACTAAAAGTATACTTGAGAATATTTTGCATTCATCCAGAAGTGATTTGGGTATCTGGAACTCACTACCGGAAAGTATAATGCTGGCAGATAAACTCTCATTTAAAGTACTTGGACAGACACAATTTGCAGTAACTTACAAAACTAGGGGGACAAAAGCAGGCATGTGAATTCAGTTCAGTTCAGTTTAGATTATTGTCACATGTACCGAGGTACAGTGAACAGCTTGGTTTGGGAACAGCTCCATCCACGACCGTAAGAGATTGCAGCGAATTGTGGACGCAGCCCAAACCACCACACAAAATCAACCTCCCTTCTATTGACTCCATTTATACCTCACGCTTCCTCGGCAAGGCCAGCAGCATAATCAAGGATGAGTTACACTCTGGCCACTCCCTCTTTTCCCCTCTGGTTAAAGGTAGACAAATGTGAAAATGTATACCTCCAGATTCAGAGTTTTTTCTCAGCTGTTATCAGGCAACTGAATCATCCTACCACAACCAGAGAGCAGTGCTGAACTACTATCTACCTCATTGGTGACCTTCAGACTATCCTTGATCGGACTTTACTGGCTTTACCTTGCACTAAACATTATTCCCTTATCATGTATCTATACACTGTAAATAGCTCAATTGTAATCATGTTTTGTCTTTCTGCTCACTGGTTAGCACGGAACAAAAGCTTTTCACTGTACCTCGGTACACGTGACAATAAAATAAACTGAACTGAATTAAACCAGATAGCAATTTAATAGCTGCCATGGATTCAATGGTCTGAATGGTCTCCTTTACTCAAAAGTATTTTAGGATTCAAATATATGTTCGGCACATACATTGTGATCCGAAGGGCCTGTTTCTGTGCTGCACTTAACCATGCAAGTTAAATGCAGTGTATCTTTGCCAAGTATCTATTTAGCACAATCAGCAACAGTTAAACAAACCTATAGCTCTTGGCATACACAGATGTTTACAGTCAAAAACAGAGATATACTTCCAACAGACTGATGTATCATTTGACTCTTCTATTTGAATTATTTGGTCAATATAAAGAATATCATGAGAAAAGCATGCTTGTAGTTCCGACTCTCAAATGCAAAGATAAACAGTAGTGCTATCATATCCCATTCTATTAGGTTCTGAAATCCAGATTTATATTTTGCCCAGTGTGTAGGACGGGACTGCAGATGCAGGTTTAAACCAAAGATAGACACAAAGAGATGGAGTAAATCAGCAGGACAGGCAGCATCTCTGGAGAGAAGGAATGGGTGACGTTTCGGGTCAGACAACGCCACCCATTCCTTCTCTCCAGAGATGCTGCCTGTCCCGCTGAGTTACTCCAGCTTTTTGTGTCTATCTAATATTTTACCCAGATGGATTGAGAATTCAACCTGTGCTAAAAAATTACAATGCTCAGTTTAGCTTGTTTATGCAAAACCATGCCTAAAAAATGCACAGAAGTTTTTGCAGTTAAACTGTTAAAAAATTAAAGGGAGTAGAAAAAGTTTGAATTTCAAATCTGTAAGTCATGTTTGGTTAATTTTCAGCAGTAAAAGCCACGTCATATTTCAGCATTATTTCAGCAGCATTTTACACCTAAGTAACAGAAATGCACTTACTATAAACCATTTTACCGCATGAATTTAAAATAAAATCATGCAATTCACATTCTAAACAAAATGCTACAATTCACTAAGACATTTTTTTTTTTTTGAAAAGTTAATATTCAAAGCCTTTGGTGAATACAAAACATAGCTGAATTTACAAATTGGTAATATAACAAAAAAGAAAAACAGGCAGCATAACTCTTTCTCGTCATGGTTCCCTGCCACACAGTACGTTAAAAAAATTACACATCCCATGTGTAGTGTTTTTTATTCCAGGAAGTTAAATAGCAAGGACACTTTTTTTCCTTTAAACATTATATTATTGTCAGCTGTAAAGTGAACCGTGGGATCCAGACTGTGTCTCAGACTTTGTCTTGTTTCAGTGAAAGGGAATTTCTATAGACCCACATCCTTTACCAGCAAGTTCACATTCAGAAGCGGAATAGTGGGCCAAGGATGCGATTTTACAGAAATCCTCTTCCCTCCTTTTCATTTAAGGAAACACATGCCCCTTTGCCATTAGTATTTTCCCTTGAAGAACTAAAAGGACCAGTCTGCAACACACAATCGTCATTTTCCAATGGAAGGTGAGAGGGCCTGACCAATTTTCTTGAATTGTGAGGCATTTTACTCTTAATGACAGGTTCCAGATTCCTTTTACTAGTAGACTGGTGTTGAGCTGTCTGTTTAACTGAATTAGATTTACACAGTAAACTCAAATCTCCGGTCTGATGAGAGTGCAGCTTATCCAAGTCTGACACTGAGGGGCAGAAAGAATTAAATGCTGCGTTTCTCTTCTCCAAAGACACGGGTTCCTCCCTGTATTGGACCAGCTGCTGTCCCGACCGTCGCAAGTCACGTACAACCTCTGGGGTTTCCGAGGAAGCCAGCGGACCAGTTCTTTTGCCAAGCCAGTGACAAGCGGGTCCTTTCCTGCCATCCCATTCATGGGGAGGAACATCGGGAGACTGCGGGGTGCTCTTTGATGTTGGCGTGACCTTTGACAGATACAAATCAGTGAGTTCAGATTCCAAGCTGTCGGTGTCAAGGGACCTGCTCCTTTTGCTAAGTGATAACGGAGAAGGCAACGAAGGATTCAGTTTGTAAAGGCTACCGTGCCTCGGAAGACTGGCAGCTCCCCAACAAATGCCAAGCGAAGAATTCTGGGCACAGCTCTGAAACATTCTGTCATCGCAGTGGTGATAGGGATCTTTCTCCAAGTAACTGTTATCAAAGGCCTCGTAAGATGCAGAGATCTCTTCGTCCGTCACCATTTCACTCTGCTGGTCGCATTCTTCCTCGTTCTCAACATCAACGACGTCAAACGTTACCATAGCTGGCAGAGCATGGATATCCTCTGTGAGCGGAGAACCCGAGTCCGAATTCTCAAGGCTTTCAGAAAGATTGGGATAAAGTTTTCTGTTGGCTGTGAATTCAACTAAAGCCTGTGAGTAGTTGATAGCTTGTTCAAAGTTCTCTTCAGCCATTCCCATCCCTCGATAGTCGGAGGAACTTTCACTTAAACCATCAACCATTCCATTGTTCTGGACTATTTTCTTCATATTTTGATCCTCACAATTTTTCACTTCTTGACCCCACTTACCACAGTTTTCATTGCTGTATTCTTGTGTAGAGCCTGCTCCCGATATATTGTGAAGTTTTGATATGCTGTAGTTCTCACACATGTTCCGCTTACAGATCAGGTATTTATTATCATTTTCCTTTGGACAGACTCTTTGGAGTTTTGCCCAGTTCCGCCCATCAGCTGCCTCAGACAGGTACTCAACTTTCATCTTCCCATTTTTGGTCACGTTACTTGAAATAATTGGTTCTGTGTTTACAGCAGTTTGCTGATTTTTGGCAATGAAGCCAACAGCATCTGTGCCCATTTTACTAAATCCAGTCTCAAGTAGATCACCCGAGAATGTTTCCATTTCTCTAATGGATGGGTCTTTTACGAACATCATTTTCTCATTCGACTCCCAACATGTTAGTTGCTGCTGTAGGTGAGCTACTTTGATTTCATCTTCCTGAATAAAATTAAATTTCTCTTGGTCTGAAGGAATCACGATGCTTTGCTTGCTTGGAATACAAGGAACATTTGTATCCACCGGTAAAGAAAAACTTAAAATGGACGTAAGTGAGGCACCCAAAGAAGGTGGCTTTGTTTCCAAAGAATGTTCATCACTCGGAGGGGAGTTTATAAGACTATCATTCTGCTCAAAGAGTTCGTACAAGGCGTCGCCACTGTAGCTGTCCCTTGGAAGTCGGTTATTTTTGCTTTCGCTGATACTGTCTCCTCCTTCCTCATCATGCCCTGGGGTGGTGGAGTCGTAATAACCTTCATCACTGTTCGGCGCCGATTCCTGATGGTCGCTCTGTGGCGTCACCAGTTCACTGCTGTTGATTGCACTGTCGGTGATACCACGCAGCAAACAAGGATCCGACAAGTTAATATGCAGGGCCGAATGCTCTGCGTCACTGGGCGACCGCAAGCACTCACCGCCATCCTCCGCTATATTCTGGCTGCTGTCAAACACGGCACCCGTCCCCGTCGCCTTCTCCCACAGCACTTTAAGATACTCATCCTCCACCTCATCTGGAGTTGCCATCTCCTCCCCGCCGCCCTGATAAGTGACCAAACAAGAGCTCCGCTTCCCCGCTGTTCTACTCCTCTCTCCCGACACCGTGCTTTCAGCAATACTATCGTCGTCGTGGTCGGCAATAATATCCCCGCAGCCCGTCAGGGAATCAAAGCTCTTCAGTGAAGTCACATCACCAAAAATCAAGCTGGCCTGATCAAAAGAATGCACAGATGGTGGGTCACGATCTATGCAAGTTGGTTTGACAATATCAGGCATGCTACCAAAGCTGGAGTTCAGATTAGAAATAGCACCACCAGGCTTCCTATTTAATGCCTTACTTTCGCCTACATTGATTTTCCTTACCTCTGTACCCGATGTCTCAAACTCACTCCTCTTATTTCTGGAGGGTTTATCGACTTTGAAAGCACATGATTCAGAGGAAGGACGCGTACTGTTTGGGGTTTCAGCTTTATCCGCAGAGTCACCCGTTCCTGTACAGTTCATTTTACATGAAGGCTTGAGGTTCAGCTCCACCAAACCCTTTTTATATTCGACCCCCACTCCCCGGTGTGCCGTCGTTTGTTCCGAATGTTGTAAAACACCAGCGGCAGCAGCATGGTTACTGCCCTGTGGATCTCCTTTAGCCGAATCAACAGCTTTGTTCTTTCTGTGACGCCTGATGCTATTAAAGAGACCCCTCAGGCCCCTCTTTGACCTCCGCTCAGCCAGGGGCTTGTCAGCGCTTCGTTTGGGAGCAAAGCATTCGGGGTTCTCCGACTCTAGGGATTCACTTTTGCGGAAATCGCAGTGGACGTGGTTATCAAGTGCACAGTGCTCACTTTTTGAGCCGCGCAAGGTTCTCGAGGCCACAGAGCTCCAGCTGGACGAATCATTGCATCCACTCCACGCGGTAGCGAGCCCTTCTTTTTGGTTAACGTCCAGAGCCACCTCACTTATGCCATTGAGAGTTTTGCTTTTAGCGACTCCCTTTTTGGAGAATCCCTTGACTTGTCCTTTGTTCTTAACAGTGAAAAAGCTCGGTAGTGTGCAAATGCCCTTCCTTCCTCCAAACAGCTTAAATGCCGTTTTCCTCAGCTTCCCGGAAGACTGCTCGGTGTCAGTGGCATCAGCACAGTCGTACGGTGTGAGAACAGCTGCTCCCCGGGTCTGGATCCCTCTGGCAACTTCCCCATGGCCAGGAGACAAAGCCTTTGTTCCGGCTGTCTCCGCACTGCTGCCGGTTTCCATGGCAACCGTGTCCATACACAGGTGCAATCAGCTGAAAATTGGATCAATTGCACATCGACCCACATCAGCACCGCAAAGTCTGGCGTCTACCTGCTCAACCATCATTATCCTGCAAAATAAAATGAGAAAATCAGATTCCAAGCAAAGGTGGCAAAACTTTACGTTATTATCTTTCTGACTATTATTGGCTGCAAACATAATTTAACTTCTACAGGCAACTTTAGTGTGGTCAAATTATTGAGCAAATTTGTCCCAAGCTGCAATTCTCTTCATTGGGGTATTGAAATACAATAATTTAATAGAAGATTACCAGCCAACAGAAAACACAAAGGAAAGATAATGACGGTTTAAATGCAAATCAACTCATTTAAAAAAAATCTTCCAGCAGGCTTACAAGCAACTTGTGGCACTGACTGGACTGAGCTGTTTACAAAGATGCATCAAGTGAGAAATATAAATGCATCAAGTGAGAAATATAAATGCATCAAGTGAGAAAGACCTTCGGAAAATTTCTAAACCCATGAAATTCTGGACATCGGGTGTTGCTAAAATGCAGACTTTCAATGGCTGAAAATTGATAATCGTACACAAAAGCCACTTGTAAGCACACAAAGGTAAAACAGGAGAGAGAGGAAAATACATTTACAAAGACTCCGATCCTATGTGTCTCAACCTAAAAGTGCAATTCTCCACAGTTTCATTGTTTCCTTTGCCAGAGCTACGAGGTTGTGGGAAACATTGGGACCATAAATCACAACATTATAAGGGTGCCTCGAAGATGAATTACCAGACCTAAATTATTGCAGCAAGATTAATTCACACCAATGCCACAATCCAGCAATTTCACGTCATGCAATGAACTTCAGTGCAGAGACTCACAGAAAGGTGCAATTGGCTGGGCTCTAGCTTGGATGGCAACAGAATCATTCAGCATTTCGTTTTCAATCAAACTCACTGCTTGTCTTTGCTTCCAGTTGGAATTTTGCAACCCAGTAACAGCCAGCAATGCGAACCTGCAATTTTTACCAACATTTTCTGGGGCTTTTTATCTCCATCAGTTTTAGTTCAGTTTAATTTATTGTTACGTGTCCCGAGGCCTTAGTTTAGTTTAGAAATACGGCACGGAAACAGGCCCTTCAGCCCACCGAGTCTGCACCGACCAGCGATCCCAGCACATTAACACAATCCTACATACACTAGGGACAATTTACATTTATACTAAGCCAATTTACCTACATACCTATACCTCTTTGGAGTGTGGGAGGAAACCGAAGATCTCGGTGAAAACCCACGCAAGTCACGGGGAGAACGTACAAACTCCGTGCAGATAGCACCCGTTGTCGGGATCGAACCCGGGTCTCCCTCCGGTGCTGCAAGCGCTGTAAGGCAGCAACTCTACCGCCGCGCCACCGTGCTGCCCTGTTGCAAAGTTTAAGTAATGGCAGAAAGATGGTCCGTTGCCTACACACAGCATAAACCCATATAAAAGTGCTGAACATTACCTTCCCTGGTCATTTCAGTTTTTGTTTAAAGAGCAGCCAACAGATGCAGAACAAGATACGTGGCTTCTTTCCAATGGCCACCAGATACATAGACAATAGACAATAGGTGCAGGAGGAGGCCATTCGGCCCTTCAAGCCAACACCACCATTCATGGCTGGTCATTCTCAATCAGTACCCCATTCCTGGCTTCTCCCCATACCCCCTGCCTCCGCTATCCTTAAGAGCTCTATCTACTAGCTCTCTCTTGAATGCATTCAAAGAATTGGCCTCCACTGCCTTCTGAAAACATAACGTGCTAGAGGGACTGAGTGGGTCAAGTAGCATTTTTTAAATTGTATAAAGGGCAGCAGAGTGGTGCAGCTGGTAGAGCTGCTGCCTCATAGGGCTGAGACCAAAGGTAATAGAGCGGAGAAAGATAGACCACTCCATCCAAATCACCTATACTGAAGTGTAGTACGCAAAGGAGCCATTTTAGTAGGCAAAACCCGCTGTCCGTTATGCCTCTCGCAGTGTAATCAGTGTTTGGGGGAACAGTATGTGTGATGATACCATTAAAATGCAGAATATATCTCATCTATCGATTCACAGATTTTTGTTAGTTTTCTTTTAAAATGTTTCTGCAAGTTTCTGCCTACTAAAATGGCGCCATGACATACTACAGTTTTTAGGGTCGAGTGGTCTATCTTGCTCTGGGCTGAGACCCAGGTTCGATCCTGACTGTGGGTGCTCTGTGTGGAGATTGCACATTCTCCCTGTGACTGCATGAGTTTCCTCTGGTTTCCTCCACATCCCAAAGATGTGTGGGTTTGCAGGTTAATTAGCCTCTGTAAATTGC
Source organism: Rhinoraja longicauda (assembly GCF_053455715.1). Taxonomy (NCBI): domain Eukaryota; kingdom Metazoa; phylum Chordata; class Chondrichthyes; order Rajiformes; family Arhynchobatidae; genus Rhinoraja; species Rhinoraja longicauda. Next base: position 38,877,963 of record NC_135967.1, on the reverse strand, counting down.
CCCGAGTGCATAGTGAAACTCATTGAAACTTACCAAATAGTGAACGGCCTGGATAGAGTGGATGCAGTCTAGGACCAGAGGGCATAGCCTCAAAAAAAGGACATACCTTCAGAAAGGAGATGAGGAGGAATTTCTTTAGTCAGAGGGTGGTGAATCTGTGGAATTCATTGCCATCGGGGGTTGTGAGGACATCATTGGCTATTTTTAAAACAGAGATTGACAGATTGTTAATCAGTAAGGACGCCAAAGGTTATGCAGAGAAGAATGGAGTTGAGAGGGAAAGATAGATCAGCCATGATTGAATGACGAAGTAGATTTACTGGGTCGAACAGCCCAATTCCGCTCCTATGACTTATGAACATGGGAATGGATGCGAAAGTGGGATAATTTATGACTAGTGTGAACAGGTAATCGGTGGTCTTTGTGGACTCCATGTGCCAAGGAGCCTGTTTCCATGCTACATCTTTCAATCAGTCTTGCAACACAAGGCCTAAAGAAATCTTGTTAATATTTTCAGAGATTTCTTTGATTGATTTGAGAATATTTTTAAATCTTGCAAATTTAGCTCACACTGCATTACTAACAATAAAGTCATGCAGCACTGTAAAAGAAAATATGCTCTGTCTACCACTGCAATCACCCGCTCCCCAAACTTCTTCCAACATTAAATGCTGGAGTAACTCATTTGGACAGGCAGCATCTATGGAGAGAAGGAATGGGTGACGTTTCATGGCGAGCCAACCCATTCTTTCTCCCCAAAGATGCTGCCTATCCTGCTGAGTTACTCCAGCATTTTGTGTCTATCGTCAGTGTAAACCAGCATCTGAAGTTCCTTCCTACACTCTTCCAATATTACGTTAACATGGGGTAATTGGCTTTGTTAAATCGCTCTCAGTGTGTAGGATGCAAAACTGGAAGAACATGGAACTAGTGTACGGGCGATCACTGGACAGCACGGACTCAGTGGGCCGAAGGGCCCCTTTCCACGCTGTATCTCTAAACTAAACAGAAGCAACATTTTCATTCCCACACCACATCATTCAAGATTTGTCACAATTTCCTTATTTCCAGGTATTTGATTGCTTCACCAAAATTGATAATTTCAAAGCAGAAGTTTGCATTGGGCACCGTAATCTTAAAAAGTTCTCTCAAAGAACCTTGAATTATTGGCCAATGATACATACCAACATAGCACACCAGTTAATACATTGGAATTTGCAACGATGGCAGAATTGTTGTGCCAGCAATACTGTCAGTCACATATACATCAATCAAAAACCTGTAGTCTCTGTGCCCTCTTTGCCAGCCATATTCATGCAGATGTATCAAACGAAATAAGCAAATCGATGACCATTAAACATCTGAACCCGACAAAATTGTTTAGACCACGAGATCAATTAATGTATTTCAACTAAATCAATATCTCCAGAAGCAGGCAGACAGGGGCTGGGTGTATAATGACAAATACATTTATTTTTAAATATAGAAAGGTTATGGAAAGGATCTTAATGTCCTTTACCTCAGAGTCATACAGCATGGAAACAGGCCCTCTGGCCCAACTTGCCCACACCAACCACAGATGTCCCATCTACACTAGTCCCACCTACCCACGTTTGGCCTATATCCCTCCAAACCTGTCCTATCCATGTACCTGTCTAACTGTTTCTTAAGCGTCGCGATACTACTTGCCTCAACTACCTCCTCCGACAGTTCATTCCACACACTCACCACCCATTGTGTAAAAAAGTTACCCTCAGGTTCCTATTAAAACCTTCGCTCCCCTCACCTTAAACCTATATCTGCTATGTGAAGTGTATAACCAAGATAGCATAATTACACAGCTCTGGACAAAATGAACTAGATTTCACAGTCTTGGGTATAGAAACAGACCCAACCCCAACCAGCTCACCCCCTTCTATTCACCACCCAACCCATCCCTCCTATTTCCCACCATTTTAAAGCAATCATTATCACAATTCCTTTAACATCTAAACTATTTACACTTACTTACTATTTCTATTTCAATGCTATAAATAATGGATTGATATATTGCTTTAACCCATGTCAAGATAGAAATTAGTATCACCCAACTTTGAAACAGTTGATTAGTGATATTTTATGTTTGTTTTAATTGGACAACATGATTTACCAATGAATACCAAAATTCCAATCACAATTCAAAAGATCCATTTTTGACCAACTGGCAATCTATTACAAGTAACTTATTTTTTACAAATTAAATTTCAGAAAAAGTGAAGAGAGAATTAACTGACCAGATGCTTAAAATCACAAGTTTCCACTCAAATCTATTGCATGATGTCATCCCGGATAGATATTAATCTATGCCAACAAATGGAAAATTGAAAATACAGCCCTAATTTAAATTCTTCTGTCGTAAGGTCATAAGGAATAGGAGTAGAATTAGGCCATTCGGCCCATCAAGTCTACTCCGCCATTCAATCATGGCTGACCTATCTCTCCCTCCTAACCCCATTCTCCTGCCTTCTCCCCACAACCTCTGACACCTGTCCTAATCAAGAACCTATCTATCTCTGCCTTAAAAATATCCACTGACTTGGTCCCCACAGCCTTCTGTGGCAAATAATTCCACAGATTCACCACACTCTGTCCTCCTTTGTTGCCATCAAAATGTGGCAACACTTGTGGACTGCCAAGTGAGGTCTGATATATGATTTTACCAGGTTGCATGCAAAACAAAGCATTTCACTGTACTTGGGTACATGTGACAATGAAGTTTCATTAAATCATCAGGCAATTCTGTACTACACTACTATATTCAACAGCTTATACATAGTTCATTAAACTGAACATATTACAGGTTAAATAAAAATGGACATTAACAAACAGGTCAAATGAACAAATTAATAAAGTGATTTTTTTTCGGGAAAAAAACTTTTTTTAACAACCCTGGTGTAACTCTGAAGCAGTATGCAGCTAGGTTATTAGTAACCAGGAGATTTGTGAACTTACCCTCAGATTCCAGACACTTTAAACAATGCTTGGCCCCTCACCAAGGTCCAGCAATAGTGTCACTGTGCTTTTATTCTTGGCACGCCGGCACCAAAACAGCAAACAGCTCACTGTGGGCCAAGCATCCTCCCTCCAGCCACCCCATGTACAATAGAGTCATAGAGTGATCCAGTGTGGAAACAGGCCCTTCGGCCCAACTTGCCCACATCGGCCAACAATGTCCCAGCTACATTAGTCACACCTGCCTGTACTTGGTCCATATCCGTCCAAACCTGTCCTATCCATGTACCTGCCTAACTGTATCTTAAATGTTGGGATAGTCCCTGCATCAACTACCTCCTCTGGCAGCCTGTTCCATACACCCATCACCCTTTGTGTGAAAAAAGCTACCCTTCAGATTCCTATTAAATCTTTTCTCCTTCACCTTAAACCTCTGTCTTCTAGTCCTTGTTTCACCTACTCTGGTGAGTAGTTGGTGAGAGGTTTTAGACTAGTGTCACGGTTGCACAGAATTGTCGGGGCAGAGGGCCGAGTGAGGGAGTCTGCCTGTTGCTGACACTGGGGAAACCTTAAGGAGTGGCTGCGCAGTGTTCACAGCCCGGTTTCAGTGAGTGAGTGGGGGGTGAATGAGTGGGTGAGTGAGTGAGTGACGGGGTGAGTGAGTGAGCGAGCAAGCGAGTGGCTGGGTGGGTGAGTGCGGGGGTGAGTGAGTGAGTGAGTGGGGGGTGAATGAGTGGGTGAGTAAGTGAGGGGGTGAGTGAGGGGGTGAGTGAGTGAGCGAGCAAGCGAGTGGCTGGGTGGGTGAGTGAGTGAGGGGGTAAGTGAGTGAGTGAGGGGGGGTGAGTGAGTGAGTGAGTGAGTGAGCGAGTGGCTGGGTGGGTGAGTGAGTGGGGGGGATGAGTGAGTGAGTGAGTGAGGGGGTGCGTGAGTGAGGGAGGGGGTGAGTGAGTGAGTGAGTGGTGATGGAGGGAGGGGGTGAGTGAGGGAGGTGAGTGAGGGAGGGGGTGAGGTGAGTGAGTGAGTGAGGAAGGGAGGGGTGAGTGAGTGAGCGAGTGAGTGAGTAATGGAGGGGGTGAGTGAGTGAGGGTGGAATGAGTGAGTGAGGGAGGGAATGAGTGAGTAAGGGAGGGGGTGAGTGAGGGAGGGAGTGGGTGAGAGAGGGAGGAGGTGAGTGAGGGAGGGGGTGAGTGAGTGAGTGAGTGAGTGGTGAGTGAGGGAGGAGGTGAGGGAGGGAGGAGGTGAGGGAGGGAGGAGGAGGTGAGTGAGGGAGGGGGTGAGGTAAGTGTGGGGTGATGGAGGGAGGGGGTGAATTAGGGAGTGAATGAGTGAGGGAGGGAAGGGGTGAGTGAGTGAGTGAGTGAGTGAGTGAGTGAGTGAGTGAGTGAGTGAGTGAGTGAGTGAGTGAGTGAGTGAGGTGAGTGAGGTGAGTGAGGGACGGAGTGAGGTGTGAGTGAGTGGTGAAGGAGGGAAGGGGTGGGTGAGTGAGTGAGTGAGTGAGTGAAGGGGTGAGTGAGTGAGTGGTGATGGAGGGAAGGGGTGAGTGAGTGAGTGAGTGAGTGAGTGAGTGAGTGAGTGAGTGAGTGAGTGAGTGAGTGAGTGAGTGAGTGAGTGAGTGAGTGAGTGAGTGAGTGAAGCAGCCTGCTGCTGGAGACTCACCTGCAGAGAGAGCCACGGCCACGGCCGGCGCCGGCCTCCTCACTGCCCGGCACTGGGCCTGACCCAGCTCCTTCCCCTTCTCCTCCTCCTCCTCCCTTTCTCCTTCCCCTCCTCCCTTTCTCCTTCTCCTCCTCCTCCCTTTCTCCTTCCCCTTTCTTTTCCCTTCTTCTCCCTCCTCTTTCCTCTTTCTTTCCCTTTCTCTTTCCTTCTCCCTCAGCCCCGCCCCGCCGACACCACCACCCTCACCCACCCCCCCCCCCCCCCCCCGGCACTCACCCGCCGCCGCCTCCTCCCCGACACACAGCACAGCACAGCACAGGCCCGGTCACTGCCGCCCGCCCGCCAGCCAGCCCGGCCTCCGCCAGGCCCAGGCCCTGACGACGCCTCCATCAGGACGCGGTGGGCGGGCCTTCCGTGCACGCAGGGAGCAGCAACTTAGAGAGTCACAGTCACAGTGTGGAGACAGACGGGCCCTTCCTCCCAACAATGTCCCAGGCAGCTACACTTTGGTCCACATCCCTCCAAACCTGTCCTATCCATGTACCTGTCCAACTCTTTCATAGACAATAGGTGCAGGAGGAGGAGGCCATTCGGGCCCTTCGAGCCTGTACGCACCGCCATTCAATGTGATCATGGCTGATCATTCTCACTCAGTACCCCGTTCCTGCCTTCTCCCCATACCCCCTGACTCCGCTATCCTTAAGAGCTCTATCCAGCTCTCTCTTGAATGCATTCAGAGAATTGGCCTCCGCTGCCTTCTGAGGCAGAGAATTCCACAGATTCACAACTCTCTGACTGAAATTTTTTTCCTCATCTCAGTTCTAAATGGCCTACCCCTTATTCTTAAACTGTGGCCCCTTGTTCTGGACTCCCCCAACATTGGGAACATGTCCGAAGAAGGGTCTCGACCCGAAACGTCACCCATTCCTTCTCTCCCGAGATGCTGCCCGACCTGCTGAGTTACTCCAGCATTTTGTGAATAAATCGATTGGGAACATGTTTCCTGCCTCTAACGTGTCCAACCCCTTAATAATCTTATACGTTTCGATAAGATCACCTCTCATCCTTCTAAATTCCAGTGTATACAAGCCTAGTCACTCCAGTCTTTCAACATATGACAGTCCCACCATTCCGGGAATTAACCTAGTAAACCTACGCTGCACGCCCTCAATAGCAAGAATATCCTTCCTCAAATTTGGAGACCAAAACTGCACACAGTACTCCAGGTGCGGTCTCACTAGGGCCCTGTACAACTGCAGAAGGACCTCTTTGCTCCTATACTCAACTCCTCTTGTTATGAAGGCCAACATTCCATTGGCTTTCTTCACTGCCTGCTGCACCTGCATGCTTCCTTTCAGTGACTGATGCACTCGGACACCCAGATCCCGTTGTACGTTCCCTTTTCCTAACTTGACACCATTCAGATAATACTCTGCCTTCCTATTCTTACCACCAAAGTGGATAACCTCGCACTTATCCACATTAAACTGCATCTGCCATGCATCCGCCCACACACAACCTGTCCAAGTCACCCTGCAATCTCATAGCATCTTCCTCACAGTTCACACTACCACCCAGCTTTGTATCAACTGCAAATTTGCTAATGGTACTTTTAATCCCTTCATCCAAGTCATTAATGTATATTGTAAATAGCTGCGGTCCCAGCACCGAGCCTTGCGGTACCCCACTAGTTACTGCCTGCCATTCTGAAAGGGTCCCATTTATCCCCACTCTTTGCTTTCTGTTTGTCAACCAATTTTCTATCCATGTCAGTACCCTACCTCCAATACCATGTGCTCTAATTTTGCCCACTAATCTCCTATGTTAAACGATCTTAAACGATGGGATAGTCCCAGCCTCAACTACCTCCTCTGGCAGAATCCCCCTCTTTCTCACCTTCCACCCCACCAGCCAGCGTATCCAACAAATCATCCTCCAACATTTCCGTCACCTACAACGGGACCCCACCACTGGCCATATCTTCCCATCCCCTCCCCTTTCTGCATTCCGCAGAGACCGCTCCCTCCGTAACTCCCTGGTCCACTCGTCCCTTCTTACCCAAACCACCCCATCCCCGGGTACTTTCCCCAGCAACCGCAGGAGATGCAACACCTGTCCCTTTACCTCCCCCCCTCAACTCCATCCAAGGACCCAAACAGTCTTTCCAGGTGAGTCAGAGGTTCACCTGCACCTCCTCCAACCTCATCTATTGCATCCGCTGCTCTAGATGTCAACTTCTTTACATCGGCGAAACCAAACGCAGGCTCGGCGATCGTTTTGCTCAACACCTTCGCTCAGTCCGCCTTAACCAACCTGATCTCCCGGTGGCTGAGCACCAACTCCCCCTCCCACTGCCAGTCTGAACTTTCTGTCATGGGCCTCCTCCAGTGCCATAGTGAGGCTCACCGGAAATTGGAGGAACAGCACCTCATATTTCGCTTGGGCAGCTTGCAGCCCAGCGGTATGAACATTGACTTCTCCAACTTTAGATAGTTCCTCTGTCCCTCTTTTCCCCTTCCCAGTTCTCTCTCTATCTTCCTGTCTCCACCTATATTCTTCCTTTGTCCCGCCCCCCTGACATCAGTCTGAAGAAGGGTCTCGACCCGAAACGTCACCCATTCCTTCTCTCCTGAGATGCTGCCTGACCTGCTGAGTTACTCCAGCATTTTGTGAATAAATACCTTCAATTTGTACCAGCATCTGCAGTTATTTTCTTACACATCCTATGGCAGCTTGTTCCATTCACCCACCACCCTTTGTGTGTGGAAAAAGTTGCCCCTCAGCCGGTTTATATGAAATCTTTTTCCCTTCACCTTAAACCTACCTGCCTACTCTGGGCAAGAGACTCTGCATCCACCTGATCTACTCCTCTCATGATTTTGTACACCTCTATAAGATCACCCTTCATCCTCCTGCGCTCTGAGGGATAGAGTCCCAGCCTACACAATCTCTCTCTACAGCTCAGACCCTCTCGCCCCGGCAACATCCTTGTAAATCTTCTCTGTACCCTTTCCACAACATCTTTACAAAAACATGGTGCCCAGAACTGAACACAATACTCAAAATGCAGCCTCATCAACGTCTTATACAACTGCAACATGGCTTCCCGACTTCTATACTATACTTGGGCCTCAGTCAACAGCATTAAATCCTTCAGAGACACAGGGTTAGTGCAGCCAAGGGCAGCAGATTGTGGCATTTCATAGACTTGGATAGGCACCTGCCATGCAGGGAATAGAGGGATCTGGATTATGTAAAGGCAGATAAGAGTTGGTCTTAGCATCATGTTCCACACAGACATTGTAGGCTAAAGGGCCTCCTTTGTTTAGTTTAGTTTAGAGATACAGTGCCCGCCGACACAGACCCTTCGGCCCACCGAGTCCATGTGGACTAGCGATCCTCGCACATTAACACACACTGGGGACAATTTACAATTTTACCAAAGCCAATTAGCCTACAAATCTGTTTGTCTTTGGAGTGTTGGAGTGTGGGAGGAAACCAGAGGTCCTGGAGAAAACTCACGGAGTCACAGGGAGAACTTACAAACTCCCTACAGACAGCGCCCGTGGCCAGAAACAAACCTGGGTCTCTGGCGCTGTAAGGCAGCAACTCTACCATGTCGAAAAGTCCACGTTTGTCAGTGCATGTAGGGAAAAATAGAGAGGCCCCAAACATGGAAAATACAGACATAAGGAACTGCTGATGTTCGGTTTTTGAGCAAAACTAGAAGCATGGGAGGAATTCAGCAGGTCAAGCAGCATCTGTGGAGAGGATGGACAGGTGGCATGTTGGGTTGGGACCCTTTTTCAGACCGGGGCAATGGAGAGAATTCACGCAGGATTAACGCAACCAGGAGAAAAAGCAGAATTTTAGTGAAACATGCAAAATGAGCAGATCAGTTTGCTTTAGGTGGGATTTAATTTGAGGGTTGTGCTGGAAACTTAAGGGGCTCTTGATGGTAAAGCCTAATAGTAATGTGAAGAGACAAACTGGAAATAGAGTCTCACATTCAAAGACACATAAACACCCGAGCTAGAAATTATTGGCTATAGTTAAGGTTAAGCTGGATGATTTGGATGAAATATTGTAAATAAATAAACACGTGTTATGTCTTCTGAGATACAGTACTTGTGGGAATGCATCGTTTTCTGAGATAGCACAACAGTGACAAGATGGCTACAATTTGCTTGATAAATGGTCTGAATAACCAGGACAACTGTGTTAAATGATCATGCAATCAAAATCTTGTCAGGCCAGAACAGTATGTATATACTCCCTCTGCAATTGAAAACTGTAGTTGGGCTGAGAGCCAAATAATTGCCAGTGACTAGTTTATTAAAAAATGCTAAAAGGTGTATTCGTTGGTAATGGGTTTATTTATATGGAGGGAGAGTTGGAAACATGAGTAGAACCGAGAGGAAACAAAAGCAGAGGCTAGAAGAACCTTTTTTTAAGGCCCACTGAGTCCACGCCGACCATTGATCACCCATTCACACTAGTTCTCTGTTATCCCACTTTCTTTTTAGGGGGGGTGGGGGCGGGGGGAGGGGGGCGAGGGGGGGGGGCGAGGGGGGTGGGGTGAGCTGTATTATCCAAGATCTCAGTGTCCTCCCCTCCAAGACCACCTACAATGGTACCTATTCAAAAGGGGTAGGGTGCACATCAACAAATTCCCTAATGGGGAGAGAAATTACCTGTGAAAAGGCCAAAAGGATACAAAGTAACTACAGCTTATTCAGTGTAGCATCAGTGAGAATCGGTTTTAATAACAAAGTAGAGAAAAATTTAACATCAATTTTGAAAAGCACTCCAATGTTATAATGCAGATATTAATTCCTTTAACATTAACTGGCAAAAGTTTAATTTTATTGTTTATGATCAGATTCCCTAAATATTTGATTTGATAATTAATTGGATGTATTTCAGAAAATGGTCATTGGAGCCATCTAATGGTCAGAGCTTGTAATTATATTTCAATGAGTGATGGCAAAATTTAATGTGAAATCTTGACATCGCAATTTACAATGCTACAATGCTTAACAGTAAACCGTGACTAAATGTCTAGACAAAAATGAAAGGGCATAACCTCAAAATGAAGGAACATAACTTTAGAAAGGGGACAGGGTGGAATATCTTTAGTCAGAAGGTGGTGAATCTGTGGAATTCAATGCCACGGACGGCTGTGGAGGCCAAATCATTTGGGTATTTTTAAGGCAGAGATTGACAGGTTCTTGATTAGTAATGGTGTCGGGGTTATGGGGAGAAGGCAGGAGAATGGGTTTGAGGGGGAGAGATAGATCAGCCATGATTGAATGGCAGAGTAGACTCGATGGGCCAACAGGCGTAATTCTGCTCTGATGATTTATGAACTTATGAACAATGGGAATTTGGGTTTATAGATGGGAAATGTGGGCAAAATGCTTTTTTGACATTTGATTTTTCCATATTTTGAAACTTACTGGGATGAATATTTTATATGTAGAAGCATATTTTAAGGAATTATACCTTTACTGTATGAATGCAGCAGATTAGCAGAGCTTTTCGGTATTATTGGTTTGGGGCCGCTGCCAATAGCATACGTTGAATGGCGGTGCTGGCTCGAAAGGCCAAATGGCCTACTCCTGTAACTGTTTTTCTATGTTTCTATGCCTCTATGTCCATTTTGTTGCATTTAAGGCTTTTAAGATACGTGGGTTTGGAGGTTAATTGGCCTCTGTAAATTGTCCCTAGTGTGTAGGGAATTTGTGCGAATAAGTGTGAATGGGAGATCGATGATGGTTGGTGTGGACCTGGTGGGATGAAAGACCTGTTTCCATGCTGTATCTCTAAATTGAACTAAACTAAACTAAATATTGAGCTCAAGAGTCACAAGGTTTTTTTTGTATACCAGCAACCCTTTCTCTTTCCATTGAGCTGAGTGCCTCTGATATTTTCTATGTTTCAGACTACCAGCATTTTGATTTTTAATTATATTTCTTCATTTAGGTAATTAGCTTGTACATGAACTGGGAATCAAGGCAGATGTTGGAAATGTCAATATAATTCTGCACAATTATAGACCGCAGATGCAGAACAACCTATGCCGACTTCTTATTTATCAACCAGGTGCTGATCACATTAATTCTACTGTGCAGGTCTTGGGTATAATTACACTGATGATCCAAGAAATTGTTTGCCCACATTTACAGGAGCAATTATCCACATCAGAGCTCTTTCTCCTTTGATGATTTGCATTGCCGCAAATATGTTAGTTTACACAATAAAATGTAACTGGATAATATAATGGATTCTTTCATCAGAAAATATTAGATTTTTTCCAATATTGGACAGTCCCACAAATGAATAATGTCACGATTAGATTTTCCTTTGTTTGTGTTTAACCGTAACGGTAGTACAGCGGTAGAGTTGCTGCTTTACAGCGAATGCAGCGCCGGAGACTCAGGTTCGATCCTGACTACGGGCGCTGCACTGTAAGGAGTTTGTACGTTCTCCCCGTGACCTGCATGGGTTTTCTCCGAGATCTTCGGTTTCCTCCCACACTCCAAAGACGTACAGGTATGTAGGTTAATTGGCTGGGTAAATGTAAAAATTGTCCCTAGTGGGTGTAGGATAGTGTTAATGTACGGGGATCGCTGGGCGGCACGGACTTGGAGGGCCGAAAAGGCCTGTTTCCGGCTGTATATATATGATATGATATGATATGATAATAATACCTCCAGCTCTCACTCCACCTGATGTACTAGGAAAATAACTGCAGATGCTGGTACAAATTGAAGGTATCACAAAATACTAGAGTAACTCAGTGGGTCAGGCAGCATCTCTGGAGAGAAGGAATGGGTTGACATTTTGGGTCGAGACTAAAGAAGGGTCTCGTCCCGAAACGTCACCCATTCCTTCTCTCCTGAGATGCTGCCTGACCCGCTGAGTTACTCCAGCATTTTGTGATACCACCTGATGTAGTCATCACTTAATGAGTGGAAATGATTCACTTTGAAATGTGTACTTTGTGCTGGGACCAAATGATAAAATTAACTTAATCAATGATAGGGATCTGACATCAACAATTTCTCTTTAACCACTCAGAACTTAGAAGGTTTCTTTTTTCTTCTTTTTTCTTTTCAGATTGGGGCAGGTACTGAGACATGGTGAAAAACAGCCTAATCGTATTATACATGAACACAATCAAGCAAAAGACTAATACAAAAGGTAGCACAAACAGAAAAGAAAGACCACAGTGCAGAATATAGTGTCGCAGCATTGGAGCATTAGTTGCAGAGAAAATGCTGATAAGCAAAAAGTGCAAGGCCACTCCGAGGTGGGTTGGGAGATCAGAACTAGAGCCTTGCTTATCGGAAGACTGTTCAGTAGTCCGATGACAGTGGGGAAGGAGCTGTTCCTGAATCTGGAGTAGATGGAGTTGATGAGGGGGAGTGGGGGGAGAGGGGGGGGGGAGGAGAGAGGCGAGGAGGAAAGGCAGGATTGGGTAATGCTACATCTACAATTCTCTGTAATTATTTTGCGGTGTTGGGCAGAGCTGTTGCCAAACCAAGCGATGATGTATCCCGATAAGATGCCTTCTCCGCTGTATCAGCATAAATCAGTAAGAGTCATTGGGGACATGCCAAACGTCTGCAGTCTTCTGAGGAAGTTGAGACATCGTTGTGCTTTTTTGGCCGCAGTTTCAATGTGGTTGGTGCAGGGCTGATTGTTGGTGATAGTTTAACTGAGGAAGTTGAAGCTGTCGACTGTCTCCAGTTTCACAGCATTGGTGCTGACTGGGCTCTGTACACCACCTCGTTTCCTGAAGTCAATAACTAGCTCCTTCATCTTGATGATGTTGAGAGAGAGGTTGAGAATTATCGTGGAGGATGATTTGTTGCCTGATTGTGATCTATGGGTCAGTGAGTAGAGGTATACAGTGGTGTGGAGGGGTCAGCACCCTGAGTCAGGATCAAACCCCGGTCTCTGGGGCTGTAAGGCAGCAACTCTACCGCTGCGTAAATGTGCCGCCCCCAAATACTTTACCATAAATATGAATGCTATTTCATTGAGGCATGATCATCGGCTAATGAAGGACCCCTAGTGGTCTGCTTATACTTTGAAAATAGCTGTATGGAAATCAATGTAAAGATCTTTGCTTTCCTGATAAACTTTCCTGTCATATTGTCCTGATGCGAATGACCTGAAAATGTTTCAGAGGGGGAACCAGGCTATAATGCTCATGTGAAATATCCATCCAACGTGTATAAGCCAAGGCAAGTCAGCGTGGACACACAGGAAGAACGACATTGCTGCTAATCCAATCATTTGGAAAGAAAAGTAGCTAAAATGTTCAACCATTAAAGAATAAACCTGTCACTCACTCACTAAAGGGTTATTACAAAGTGTCAAAGGTATTCCGGTCTTAAATATAATTTTGAAAGTATTTGTCCTTATTTAATCTCTCCAATGACATTTATTGATAAATTGGCATTTGAAAATATATCTATGGGGAAAAACCTTGAAAACATATCTTCAGTTTCAAATACCCTCCTAGATAGTAGTGAAAAGGATTTTCAATCTTTTTGTAACTTTTTGATTAGTTCACAATTTTCTGGTTGGTAAATATTACGAACTGCATTTTATGATTTATGGCTATTAAATTTACTGGTATTTTAGTTCCACCTTATATGATGATCGGGATGGTTCTTAGCTTCAGTTTGTGATTTGCCACTACTGTGTCAGTGTGATGTCTGAATCTTTCCGATGAAAGTATTTCAAAAGATCTTCATATTTCAAAAGTAAACTTTTGAATAAAAGATTAAATTTTGAATAAAAGAATAAAAAATATATGCAAAACAAAAACTGTGGAAAAAAAACTCATCATGTCGTTACCTTCAATAGCTTTGTACCCAGCAGTGTTTACACCGATCTTTAAACAAAGCACCTTGCCACTTGTGTGGGCCCCTGGTGTGATATCCATTCCCTTGTATGAGGAGTGTCCCCACTAGATTCAGCCCCTCAATGTCCAGCAGCGGAAGTACTCTAGACTGTGGTGCATTTCAAAAGATGTGTGTATGGACAGGGTGATAATCGACAAAATCTGGAACATGAAGTGTACCACAATACTACACATAGTGAATAAATAAGATGATCTTTCAGCAGCTTGCTCAAGGTGAATTAGAGTATTGAAGTGCACAATCCATTACCAAGGATGCAGGAAAAGGATGGCTGGGCATTTTACAGATCCGTACCTATTACAAATAAGAATTTCATTGTTCCTTTTCAGTACATATGACAATTAACTCTTGAGTAAAATTGCTTTAAGATTAGATCTTGTGTCTGTGAGTCAGAGGAGAATGAAATGTCCTATGCTACAGAACAGAAGTTGTTGTGTCTTACAGCCTCCTGCTTAATCTGCTAAAATCAATCGTTTCTGCTTGGCAGTTTGTTTGAATGACATATGTAGAGTGAAGATTACCATTTCTCTGACTGAGATAATACTGAGTGGAAATGAGTAACCAAGGATTGCAATTTTTGACATAGGATTATTGTCTTCAGAAGTATCTATAAATCATTATTAGATAGGACCATGGCAGTTTTACTTGATCAAGGAGAGGGGGCATCTATTAAAGGTATCATTTGAAAGACAACACCCTTGATGTTATTGTATTGAGGTTTCGGCTTGGACATTGAGATTTTGCTACCATCGGGAAGAAGGAATAGATGACTGAGAACTGTGAGCTCCAGGTTCAAAAACAGTATCTTCTCATCAAGCCATGAGGCTGTCGAACCACATTGCACAATCTTAACCACAACCCTATCATGACAAACGTGTAGAGTTTCTGCCTCTTAGCGCCTTAGACCCGGGTTCGATCTTAACCTTGGGTGCTGCCTGTGTGGAGTTTGAGTGTTCTCCCAGTGCGCATGTGGGTTTCCTCCGGGTGCTCCGGTTTCCTTCCAAACTCCAACGATGTGCGATGCTTGTAGGTCTATTGGCCTCAGTAGATTTCCTAGTGTATGGGGAGTGGTGCTAAAGTGGTAGAACTGGTGTGAACAGGTTATTGATGGTCAGTGTGACTTGGTCTGCCGAAGAATCTGTTTCCATGTTGCATCTCAAACCTAATCCCTACTATAGGTTGTCCTTCATTCTGTGACTTGCTCTATTATGATCTAGTTACCTACTGTTTATTGTATATTTGTTTGTGTTGGAGCGTTAATGTGTCTGTAAAGCTGCAACAAATGTGATGCTGCCTGACCCGTTGAGTTACTCCAGCACTTTGTGTCTTCTCTTGTAAACTAACACCTGCAGTTCCTTGTTTCTACAAGAATTTAATTGTTCCGTTCCTGGGGCATATGACAAATAAATACACAAAATGACACAAAGTCCTGGAGTAACTCAGCAGATCAGGTAGCATCTCTGGAGATCTGAAGATGGGTCTCGACCTGCAACGTCACCCATTTCTTCTCTCCAGGGACGCTGCCTGTCCCACTGAGTTACTCCAGCTTTTAGTGTCTACCTTCGGTTTAAACCAGCATCTACTATTCCTTCCTACACTTCACTGGAGAACATGGATAGGTAATGTTTCGGTGTCGAGACCCTTCTTCAGCTCTTGACTCTTCTTCTAACTGTCAAGGTGCATTGGATCCACCTGGTTCACTAATCTCCTACTGAGAAAAAAAATCTGACATCCTCATATTGTTTAGTCTATATGTGATTTTAGATCGGCCCACACAGTTGTCTTTTAGTTGCCTCCTTAGTTCGGGACAATGAATAATGAACAGCGAACAGATATATTCGAAATATTTGAAATGCTATTAGGTCTTGCAGCTTGTTTGTGAGGCTTGTTTATCTCTGCGGTGTTACACAGGAAATATCACACTCATAGCAGCAAAACTGTCCTCCCACTGTATCTCCCCATAGATGTGTGCAATCAGTAACTTGATTGCCTTGTGGCTGTGAGGCATTCAATTCACACATCACAGTGTCAGCTCTAACACAGAGTCCCTGTACAATAGTAACACATTGCTGCAGATTTACTTCAGGGAGCATTGAGAGAGGAGCAAGTAGAATTAGCTAAAAGGGAACCGTTTAGATTCGAATTAAGACAAGGTGAGCAAGGAATCAGGTGTATTTTTGGAAGTGTTGAAAGATTGAGCATTATGGGCCCTTAGTTCATAAGATCATAAGTTCTAGGAGCATATTTAGGCCATTCGGCCCATCAAGTCTACTCCGCCATTCAATCATGGCTGATCTATCTCTCCCTCATTCTCCTGTAACCCCTGACACCCATACTAACCAAAAATTGATCTATCTCTGCCTTAAAAATATCCATTGACTTGGCCAATATCCATTGACATGGCATCAACTGGTTTATTTGCTGGGTGGGGGGTTATGTTGGTGGATGGCTGGCTTTTCTTTTGTTTGGAGGGGATGGGGGGGGGGGGGGGGGGGAGAGGTGGCATCAGGATCTGCAATGGTTGTGAATGTCTTGAAGGATTAAAGGTCTGATGAGATGTTTTGGGTGATAGGTTCTGGTGGAAGTTAAGTGAATGAAGCCTGACTTCCCTCAAAGAAGTGCAGGAGTAACTCAACGGATCAGGCAGCATCACTGGAGAACATGGATAGGCAATGAGCCCTTCTTCAGATTGGCTTCTCTTGACTCATTTGTGGATGTTGGGACTCTTTTGTTGAGTGGCTTTTCTACATCCCCTTGAGCACCTTTTGGGTCGATGGAGCTACAAAAGAATGTAGGGCATTTTCATAGGGTTCAGGAGTAGTTGGATAGAACTGAATTGCAGAATCATTGCAGCACAGGAGGAAGAGAATAGGAAAATATCAACACTTGATGTGGAACGGCCAAAAGTCCAGTGGAAGCAGGGAAGACCCTACATATTTAGTGAATGGTAGGGCCTCGGGAGGTGTTGTCGAGCAGAAGTATCTAGGATCTAAAGATCTAGGAGTGCAGATACATAGTTCCCTGAAAGTGGCATCACAGGATGGTCAAGAAAGCTTTCAGTTCATTGGCCATCGTTAGTCAGGTTGTTGAGTGTCAAAGTTGATTAATTTGCCACTGTAACTTGAATCGAATGTATAGGTGGGTGGTAGAATTTGGAGGAGTTCTGGATGAGAATGTGGGAAGACTGGAGAATGGAGTTAATGTAGAATTAGTATAAATGGGTGGTTGATGGAACAGACTCAATGGGTTGAAGGGTTCATTTATACTTCCCATACCGATGTTTTACTAAACCACTTATTTGTGTAACTTTTTCCCCACAGGTTGACTTAGGCAAATATAATGGGCACAGTTCAGGGTGTTGCAGATTCTGAAGGTTTTGTTTTGTACTTCCTGCAGTCCAATTATTCTTCTAATGCAATCTGGCATTTAATGAAAGCCTAGGATTGAGTGCTAGTGCTGGTTTCATGGAATAATGAATAATAATAGTTTACTTACAACATTGGTATTGTCTAACCTATTACCTTAAGACCCAGTCATTCAATCTCTATAGTGTATCCTCCACTTCATAGAGAACGTAAATGCAGCTCAATATTTTTCACCACAATTAGGAACAACTCAAGTTTCAAAAGTATGTTTTTCTTACTTTTTATTTTTCACGGACCTTGACACCAACTGTCAATATTTCAAAGTAGAAAGAACAATATTTCTTTCAATGGAAGCCTCTTTTTGTTTTCTTGCCTTGCTCATCGAATGTTCTTTGTGCGGCCCATCAACTGATCAGCACACGACCAACAAAACATAGAAACATAGAAAATAGGTGCAAGAGTAGGCCATTCGGCCCTTCGAGCCTGCACCGCCATTCAATATGATCATGGCTGATCATCCAACTCAGTATCCCGTACCTGCCTTCTCTCCATACCCCCTGATCCCTTTAGCCACAAGGGCCACATCTAACTCCCTCTTAAATATAACCAATGAACTGGCCTCAACTACCTTCTGTGGCAGAGAATTCCACAGATTCACCACAAAACTCGGGATCATGGCATCAGTAACCAGTTTAGAAAGATGAAGGGGGGGGGGGGACTCATTGAACCCCCCCAGATAATGAAAGACCTGGTTGGAATGGATGTAGAAAGGCTGTTTCCAGTCATGGGAGAGGCTAGGATCAGAGGGCACAACCTCAGAATAAAAGGATGTATCTTCAAAACGGAGATGAGGAGGAATTTCTTTAGCTGGAGGGTGTTGAATCTGTGGAATTCATTCCCACAGATGGCTGTGGAGGCCAAGACATTTGGTATTTTTAAGGCAGCGGTTGATAGGTTCTTAATTAGGAAGGGCATCAGAGCGTATGAGAGGGAGGCAGGAGAATGGGGTTGAGGGGGAAAAATAGATCAGCCATGATTGGATGGCGGAGTAGGCTCAGTGGGTTGAATGGCCTAATTCTGCTCCTATGTTTTATGATCTTTATGTCTAAGCTTAGAGTTAACAAAAGAGGACATTACAATTCTGTGCACGGATTGGCCAACACTTGCATTTAACCAAGCAATGAAAGTGAGGGAGAAAATGGATTTCGATCCTACTTTTTGTTTGTGATTTTATCATATAAATCCTTTTTGAAAGAGTTGACTATTTAAATGGACTGTGGTGTAGGAATTATAATTCATTGAGTGCTAAAGATCCAGCATTACAGTTTTTCCTTTGAGCACTGGCTGAGGATGACAGGCTGAGGTAGTTGGGGTCTGGTGTAGCTGGGTCAAGTTATCTCAGCCAACAGTGGATTTCAGTTTTGGGAAATCACCATTCAGGAAACTTTGGTCAGGGATCTTGGAGATCAGGGTTTCCATGAATGCCTCAGGGTTTTGAAGATTTGGGTGATTTGGTGAAGTAATAATAATATATTACTTTATTTGTCCCACACCGGGGAAATTTGCAAGTAAGGTTAAGGAATCTGGATGTATTGCCAATCGCAGGCATTGAAAGAATTGGAACCTTGGACGTCTTGTGGGAAGGGTCTAGGATTCAGGATCAGACTGTGAGATGAAAGTGCAAGTTCATGCAATCCCATGAAGGGACCGATTATTATGTAAATGGAGAAACCCACAAATAAGTGACGTAGGTGTTCTTATGGATAATTCACAAATTGTTATAAAGCAGGTCCAACTTGAAGTTAAAAAGGCGAACATCATTTATTGCAAAGGGATTAGAGTTTAAGAATCGTCAGGCTTTGTTCAGGTCATACAAGATGGGACCACACCTGGAATACTGAGTACAGTTTTGGTCTCCTTACCAAAAAAAGGATGTAGAAGCATTGGAGACAAACTTAGATGGCAGCTAAAACGTGGCAACTCTTGTGTGGTCTACTATCTTACACTCTAATAATTAGTATGATTGGGCCTAATATATAGTAGGACTGTCACTGAACTGCGTGCAAGAAAATAATTTCACTGTTCTTGGGTACGCGTGACAATAAAGTAACATTGTTCCATTGAACCTTTCTACTGGTGGACTAGAGAAGACTCACCAGGCTATCTTGTGTGAATAGAGGGTTGTCCATTCAAGAGGAAGGCGGCACGATTCGGTCTGTATTTCTTGAAGTTTGGAAGAATGAAGGGTAACAGTATTCAAGCAAATAAGACCCCGAGGGGGATTGACAGGATGGAAGTGGAGCTGTTTTCACCAGTGAGAGAGTCGTGGACAAGGGGTCATGGCCACAAAATTACCAGCTGATCATTTGAAATTGAGGTGTATTGGAAGTTTTTTTTTAAATGTTCTGCTCCGTCTCCCCCCCCCCCCACTTCCCCCCCTCCCCCCACACACACGCACACCACACACACACACCACACACACACATCACACACACGCACACCACACATGCACACCACACACACTACACACACACACACACACACCACACACACACACACCACACACATGCACACCACACACATGCACACCACACACACGCACCACACACACACACACCACACATACACACACACACATACACACACACACACACACACGCGCGCGCACACACACACGCACACACACACCACACACACACACACAAGGGCGATGGCAGCCAGATCATTAGGTTTCTTTAAGGTGGAAATAGGTAAATATTTGACAGATCAAAGTGGAATTGAGGCCACCATAGATCAGCCATGGTCATATTGAATGGTGGGCAGGCTTGATGGGCCGGGTGGCATTGTCCTGCTCCTGTGTTCTTGTGTTTATGGGAGGTGATTAGTAGCATTTGGGGTGAGGGGATGGGGTGAATGGCATATTGTCCAAAGGATTGATGGTTGGTGTGAGAGTTACCTTGCCGGCAGGTGTTAGAGTCACAAAATGCTTGAAAAACTCAGCGGGTCAGGCAGCATCTCTGGAGAAAAGGTGACGTTTCGGGTCGAGACCCTTCATCATAGTTCTTTTCTGTAGAGATGCTGCCTGACACGCTGAGTCACATAGAAAATAGGTGCAGGAGGAGGCCATTCGGTCCTTCGTGCCAGCACCGCCACTCATTGTGATCATGGCTGATCATCCACAATCAGTAACCTGTGCCCAACTTCTCCCCTTATCCCTTGATTCCACTCGTCCCCAGAGCTCTATCTAACTCTCTCTTAAATTCATCCAGTGATTTGGCCTCCACTGCCCTCTGTGGCATAGAATTCCACAAATGCACAACTCTCTGGGTGAAAAAGTTCCTTCTCACCTCAGTTACTCCAGCATTTTATCAGTGTCTATCAGTGGTGTGTGAGTGGCTGTTGTAGAACTGTGACTCTTTGGGACGACATAAATTAAGTGATGATTCACGCACAAGCTGTTTCTTGCATAATAAATTGTTTTGTGATTTAAACGCAACGATGGTTAAAGTGTGCAAAACTACTTCATTTTAAATAATTGGAGAAATAATGATATACAATAATTTAATAATTTGCATTCAAGATAATTTAAAACATTTTGGTGGGAAAGGATGAATAACATCTAAAGTGCCCATAGGTCTCTGTGCGGAGAGCACATAGGCAGAAAATTAACCTTATAATATAACACACAAACCATCGCAATCCATGATAATCCAGCTGATTGCATAACCATTCTAAGTGAAATGCTTTACCTGTGTCTCACTTTCTTGCAAATGAGATCTGACCACATTATAGTTGCAAGATCGGACATGATAAAGATGGGATTTGGCCCAATTTATCTCATCACTACAAAAGGCACGTTACATAACTCAGCAATGCTGGAGAGTCAGCTCAAATTTGATGTTTTACGTAGGTTTTTAGGACGGGTGGAATATCCAGCTGGTCAATGGAATGAAGTCCATTCTGTTGCTTCAGATGCTTGCGGATGGTTATCCTAACGAGTGACATCAAACACCGTGGTTGAGCTAAAATCAAAAATAGTTTAGGTCAGTGTTTTAGTTAAGCAAAATGCTGTAAATTTACAATTTATATATAGGCGGCACGGTGGCGTAGCGGTGGAGCTACTGTCTTACAGCGCCAGAAACCCGGGTTCGATCCTGACTACGGGTGCTGTCTGCACGGAGTTTGTACGTTCTCACTGACATGCGTATAGTGTGTGTGGGGTAGCGTTGATGCGCGGGGATTGCTGGTCGGCGCGGACTCGGTGGGCGGAAGGGCCTGTTTCTGCGCTGTATCTCTAAACCAAACGAAATGAAATTATTGTGACAGTAAAAACCACATTTGTTCAACATAAAGTTCTCCGTTTTCTCTCTTCTAGACTGGATACAGGTTTAATGATGACCAAGAGCGTTTTAGGTTATTAGTGTTGCATCTTGGCTTAAAGTTGAGGTGAGAGTCAACAGCAATTGATTGGCTGATCAATTGGTTGATACAGCATGGAAACAGGACCTATGTCCACCTGGGTACACAGTGATCAATCACCAGCTCACACCAGTTCTATGTTATCTTAAAATCACATCCACTTCCTATACACTAGGCGCAATTTACAGAGGCCAATTAACCATCATTCTGAAGAAGGGTCTCAACCCGAAACGTCGCCCATTCCTTCTCTCCGGAGATGCTGCCTGACCCGCTGAGTTACTCCAGCATTTTGTGTTAACCTACAAACCTGCACGTCTTTGGAATTTTGACGGAAACTGGAGCACCCGGAGGATTCCCACATACAGGGATATTCACAGGGAGATGTGCAAACTGCACACAGCCAGCTCCCGAGGTCAGCATCGAACCTGGGTCTCTGGTACCATGAAGCAGCAGCTCTACCATCTACCACCACTGTGCCAATGGTGTCCTCCTGCCTTCAAGATTTATATGGGGACTTTTTAAAAAGTAAATGGGGAGAATCATCATCCTCTGTGAGAAGAGGTCATCGTGCATCTCAGTTTCAAGCACATTCTCCCAACCTTGGAACTCTGTCCCCTTGTTCAAGATTCTCCCACAAGTGGAACCATCTCATTATCCAGCTTTTTGTGTATGTCTTTGGTTTTAACCAGCATCTGCAGTTCCTTCCTACACTCATTATCTACCTTGCTGTGCTCACTCAAGATCTGCATGCTTGAATGGTCACTTCTCATTCTTCTAAACCACAAAGAATACTGATCCTATTACATTAACCACTTGTGATAAGACAATCTGCTCATCCGAAGAATTCGTCTAGTGAATCTCTTTTGAATTGCCTCCCATGCTGGTATATCCTCTCTTGAATAAGGGAACCAGAACTGTATACAGCACTCCAAATATGAATTCACTAGTACATTGTACCATTATAACACTTCACTATTTCAGAACACCAACCCTTTTGCAATGAAGGCCACTGTTATTTTCCTTCCTAGGCACTCCCTTCTTCTAATCTTTTGCAATTTAACACCTAGATCCCTCCTGTCAACATTATCTTTCTTCCATCTCAGAATATTTGAAATGTTTCCCTCTCCATAAAGATGTCGGTCCATATGAATACCTTTCCATCACAATTTGTTCACTAGTGCACAACTCTATTACACTTCTGGTTAGTTCCCCCAATCTCTGGTCATGTTTCTCTCAATTAATCTTTGTTCACCTGGGTGACAGAGTGGTGCAGCGGTAGAGTTGCTGCATTATGGCACCAGAGACGCATGTCTTCCTTACATGCAGGTGCTGTCTGTACAGATTTTGTACGTTTTCCCTGTGACCGCATGGGTTTTCTCCGGGAGCTCTGGTTTCCTCTCACACTCTAGTGACTTACAAGTTTGGAGGTTAATTGGTTTCAGTACAAATCTGTAAATTGTCCCTAGTGTGTAGGATAGGGCTAGTGTACAGGCTGATCGCTGGTCAGAGCGGACTCGGTGGGACGAAGGGCCTGTTTCCGCGCTGTATCTCCCTTATAATTGTCCGAAATTCGTAGGAACAACCATTCTGCCCGTCAAGCCTGTCCTCAGATTGAATTCTGCACATTAGTTCATTGACCTGCTTTGATTCCATATGCCTTTGGTAATAAAAACATTTTATAAATTTCAGTTTTGAAAGTTTGATTCCAAGACCAACATTCCAGAGAGCAAAACCTCTTATTCATAAAGTGCTCCCTGATACCACCTCTGAACAGACTCGTTCTCATTTTATGTGCTCTTATTCTGAACTTCCCCGCTTTTTTGAGGAAATAATATCTTTCAATCTGCCCTTTCATATCCCTTTAGTTTATTTAACACTGTGATTGTATTACCCCATAATCTAACCCTTTTTAGTCTTTTCTGCTAATCTGTACCACATCCTTTCTAAAGCAGTTACACCTCCTGAGACACAAGGAACTGCAGATACTGGTTTACAAAAAGGGCACAAAGTGCTGGAGTAACTCAGCAAGTCAGGCAGCATCAGTGGAGAACATAGGTACAGTCCATGCTCTCCAGGGATGCTGCCTGACCCGCCGAGTTACTCCAGCACTTTGATCCTTTTTTTTAAACAGCTCCTGAGGTTCGGTTGCGGAAATGAATATGATTAACACCAGCTTTACGCAGCTAAAGCTTAATTCACACACATGGTATTCCAGTCTTTGAGATAAATTCAATGAGGCATTAGCCTTTCAATTTCTAGAGGATAATACATAAATCTTCCTACTTCTCAGCAGTTCCTAATTTTTACATTTTAGAAAGATACTTTTATTATCATCTCTGAGTTGAGCAGTTCCTAGTTTTTACATTTTAGAAAGATACTTTTATTTTTCATCTCTCAGCTCCAAACTGCACAACCTCACATTTCTTCACTTTAATCTACAGCTCCCACAATTTTGCCCTCGCATACTTAATCTACAGGCAGACACAAAGTGCTGGAATAACTCAGCGGGTCAGGCAGCAACTCTGGACAGTGCTCCTCTCATATGAATGAAACAATATACTTCATAGTTTAAAGGACTATTTTGCTTTTAGTTGAGTTTAATTTAGTTGAGAGATTTGGCATGGAAACAGGCCCATTGGCCCACCGATCCCACACCCGGCAATTTTACAGAGACCAATTAACCTACAAACCCACACGTGGGATATGGATGGAAACCGGGGCACCCGGAGGAAACCCACGCGGACATAGCGAGAATGTACAAACTCCACACAGACAGCGCCCGTGGTCAGGATGGAACCCGTGTCTCTGGTGCTGTGAGACAGCAGCTCTGCCACCTTAAATAATCAATAGACAATAGACAATAGACAATAGGTGCAGGAGGAGGCCATTCGGCCCTTCGAGCCAGCACCGCCATTCAATGTGATCATGGCTGATCATTCTCAATCAGTACCCCGTTCCTGCCTTCTCCCCATAATCAAGCTGACATAACAACAAAAAAAAATCTTTTGCTTACCTCTGGTTCTATTTAAAAGTTTGAATACTTCATTTTGGTTTGTATTTTTGTTTGCAGGGAGATCGGGTAAATAAACATTTGCTCCAAAGTCTATGAGCAGCTGGACATACTCTGTCCCACAACCATATCTGAAACACATCTCCAGTGCAGTCTTGCGCGACTTAATTCGTGACAGCAGTTTTTCCTCGGTGCAATTAAAATCTGGGTTAGCTCCATGCAAAAGAAGAAGGCGGAAGCAGTCAAAGTGACCATATACCAAGGAGATGTAGAGAGGGCCACTGCACGCACACGGATTGGAGGCCCAGTCCGGTGCTTTGGAACGGACGTTGACTTCTGCTCCGTGCTCCAACAGCTCCTTCAATATCTCCACCTCTCCTTCTCTGGCAGCGATCAGAATCGGTGAGCTGTTGTTATGTCTACTGCCGTTAGGATCAGCTCCAGCCCTGAGCAATGCCTGGACACAGTCTAGATGCCTGCCACTAACAGCAGTGAACAACGGCGTCTGTGCCTTCACATCCAAGCTGTCCACGTTGGCACCATGAGCCAGGAGCACCTCCACACATTTCAGGTGTCCTCTCATGGCCGCTAAACGTAGAGGGGTCCCTGGTACACCCCAGCCACTCCGGCTATTAATAAATCTAGCATACCTCTCCTGGGATAAAAGTGCAGCTAGCAGTTTGTCATCGTCATTGGAGACTGCTTGATTCAGCTGACCTATTTCCCCATTCTCATCTTCTTCATCTCTTGGCTGGAGCATGGAAAATATCTTGGTGATGTCTACCAGGCTCATTTCCACAGGCCACGTAATCTCCAGTTCCATGTCAATGAGATCTCTCCTCGTTAGCTTCAGACACAACCAGGCATACTTGTTTCCCGCCACTCCTTAAATGTTGCAGATGACCGCTGACATAAAGAAACAACAGCAAGGAGTTTGGCGTCAAAACGCTCTGTTGACTCTCCACTGATCAGGTAACACACAAGAAAGTCTTCTTAGATATACTTCTGTGTCGCAGATTCTTACATTGATCCAAGCAGCTTGCTGTGGCCAGTATCTTTCACAAATACCACAGCAAATGCTTTGGAGCATAGATCCACAGGGGAGGCTAATTTTAGCCTCCTTTCCTTCCTTACTTGGTCAGCCCTACCACTGTGAGTAAATATAGATAGGTGACAATGTGTGTGTGTGTCTGCCTGCTTGATTGAAAGCTAAAGACAGGCATGAGAGAGGTTTAAGTGAAATAAGGAATAATATTCAAATACAATTGCAAACTCCTTTCTGTTCTTTCCTTACATCAGTGTCTATCATAACATAGAAACATAGAAAATAGGTGCAGGAGGAAACCCTTTCGGCCCTTTGATTCATTGTGATCAAGGCTGATCGTCCCCAATCAATAACCCGTGCCTGCCTTCTCCCCATATCCCTTGATTCCATTAGCCCCTAGAGCTCTATCCAACTCTCTCTTCAATCCATCCAGTTAATTTGCTTTCACTGCCCTCTGTCAGCCTAAGTTTAGCCTAAATTTAAGGAGTGACTATAATGAACTATATCTGGTTGTGCCTGAAACTGACTAGAATTATCGACAGAATATGAATGGATGCCATTAAAATAGGTTTAGTAAAATAAAAGCAGAACATTGGCATTGCTTTCTTAAATAGATTATAACTTCTACGTACACTTTGCTGTCAATGGTATGAGGCTGAGTTGCAAGAGTAATGGTATCATTGGATTGTCAGGACCCACTCTAACTGTGCAATGCAGAAGTATGAAGTATCTGGGGAATGCCACACCACATTCTTCGTCTTGGTAAAACTGTTGCACATAACGTCGGTGTGGAATCAGGCCAAGTTGCAAACGTGTACATTTGTAGCTCCTGGTTAATTTGTAAGAGCACGTATTTTCAGTTATTAGGGACAAGTGCTTTCTTGCTTATGTATTTTTCGGGGTTTTAGTGAAATTTGCAGCATTAAAACAATGCTGCCAGATTGGCAGCTTCTTGCTTCAGATGCGTTCCACACTGTAAGTGTGGTATAAATTTGAACTTAAGATAGACACAAAAAGCTGGAGCAACTCAGCGGGCCAGGCAGCATCTCTGGAGAGAAGGAATGGGTGACGTTTCGGGTAGGTTTGCAAACTGTCCCGTATTAGCCGGGACATCCCATATTTTGGGCTAAATTGGCTAGTCCCATACGGGACCGCCCTTGTCCCGTATTAGGCCCGGGGGACACCATAGGTCCGGACAGTGTAGTAGGAAAAAAACTGCAGACGCTGGTTAAAATCTGTGTCTACCTTCCGGACAGTGTAGGTGCGGACAGTTTGGCCCGGATGCCCGGGCGCCGCCTAATGGAGGTTGCGTAGCAATCGGTCTCCCGGCCCGGGTGGCCACCATTGGTGGAGCGGGAGCACGTGGCCGTTGGCTGGGTGAGGTCACATGGGGCGCGGGGCGGTGACATCCCCTTGTCCCTTATTTGGGAGTGAGATAGTTGGCACTCCTAGTTTCAGGAGACATCTGAAGAATGGTCTCGACCCGAAACCTCACCATTTCCTTCTCTCCAGCGATGCTGCCTGGCCCGCTGAGTTACATCAGCTTTTTGTGTCTCTCTTCGATTTAAACACGCATCTGCAGTTCCTTCCTATAAATTTGAATGTAATGGGTACAAGGATAATTACTCCATTTTACCTTCATAACTATCCCCTTGGTAGCTACATGTTATCAGTTCTTATCAGGCTTTTGTATGGTCCCTCCATAAGTTAGAGTGCAGTTCCAATTCTCCATTTTACCTCATTTCAGACATAAAGTGCTGGAGTAACTCAGCAGGTTAGTTACTCCAGCACTTTGTGCCTTTTTTTAAAACCAGCATCTGCATTTCCTTGTTTCTATACCTCATTGCGGACATTGGACTTTTTCTCTTGGACTATTATGTTACAATGCTGAGAACTATATACATATTATATATTTTTTGTTGCTCTACCTACTATAGTTGAGTTTGGTTTGATTATATTCATTTATGTATTATCTGATTTGATTGTACAGCATGCAAAATAAAGCTTTGAACTGTACCTCGGTACAGGTGCCAAAATAAACCCAACAAAACTAAATCATCGTTTCTAGGTGTAGGAAGGAACTGCAGATGCTGATTTATACTGAAGATAAGACAAAAATATGCCTCTGGTTCATTGCAAAACCCAAACGTCACCTCTTCCTTTTCTCCGGAGATACTGCTTGACCCTTTGAGTTACTCCAGCATTTTGTGTCTATCATTCTTTCTAGATGACTGCATAACCTATTGGAGACCCCTGTTATTTGTAGACTAGATATTCCCGTCTACTTTTTAATTTTCTGATCCTGGGGGGAAATTGAAATAAGGATTTGCAAGCACATAATACTCCACATGGCCACAACACATTCCAAAATGCCTGTAGCCAATTAAATATTTTTAGGTGGCTGTTGTGGGAAACCTGGCAGCTAACTTGGTCACAGCAAGTTTCCACAGGCAGCTACGTGATAATGACTACATAATTTGTTCTTTTTAGTTGTTTATTGAAGGTTAATATTGACTGAGGCACAGGGATAATAAACTCTACAGTTCTTGTTCACGCTGTATCTATGGTTATATTTCATATCCAGTTGTGGAATCAAACTGTGCCTTACTTTAATGTCTCATCAAAAAATAACGTCTACAATCGAGCTGCACTTACATAGAACAGGATCAGGCCCATCGGCCCACAGTATCTGTGCCGAACATGGTGCCAGGTTCCTTATCTACCTGCACATAATTCATATCCCTCCATTTGCTGCATATCCATAAAACTATGCAAAGGTCTCTTAAATGCTACTAGCGTATCAGACTCAACTACCAACCCTGGCAGCATGTTCCAGGCACTGACCACACTCTGCGTAAAAATCTTGACGTGCATATCTCCTTTAAAGTTTTGCTCTCACCTTAAGGCTAGGCCCTCTAGTACAGTATTTGGATTTTCCATCCCAAAAGATCTATCCTTTCAATGCCTCTCATCATTTTATCTCTTACATTTGTCTTTCATTTCCTCTCTTCAAGCTTTCTCCCCCACCCCTCACCACAATCAGTCTGATTCAACCCAAAACGTTGCCTATCCATGTTCGCAAGAGATGCTGCCTGACCTGCTGAGTTACTCCGGCCCTTTGTATCTTTTTTAAATTATGCAATACCTTTTTACTTAGTAGTTAAATTTCAAAAGGATGTTCAAGTTCATGGACTGTGACTTTAGTTTAGTTTAATTTAGAGATACAGCTTGGACCTAGGCCCTTTGGCCGACCAAGGCTGCACCGACCACGCACTAACACTATCCTACACACACTAAGGACGATTTACATTTATACCAAGCCAATTAACCTACAATCCTGTACGTCTTTGGAGTGTGGGAGAAAATTGAAGATCTTGGAGAAAACCCACGCAGGTCACGGGGAGAACGTACAAACTCCTTTTGACAAGCACCCGTAGTCAGGATCGAATCCGGGTCTCTGGTGCTGTAAGGCAGTAACTCTACTGCTACACCACCGTGCTACCTTTGTGTAACCTTTCCCCAACTTTTCAAGACCATAAGTCAATTTTCCATCAGTCAATGAAATCTTACACGGTGAATCGAAGAAACGTCAAGTACTTTGTTCCAAAACTAAGATGATATGTGACAAGGGTATCCTGGCTGTCATTTAGTTTTAACTCAGGCAGTTTTCCAGCTGTCTCACCAGCTGCCATGGACTACGGGGCACAGATGAATGACATGAGCATGTTTGTACAAGTTGCTCAGGCTCGGAGAGCCAACAGTATTACTTGATCCACAATCCGACCAGCCGACCGTCAGTTGTATATTCTGAGGATTAGTCCACTGCTATTTCACACATCGCTAATTCAACAGTGTGAATTATAGGTAGCAAGATCAAATTATCAATTGATCAAAGATTTATTTTCTCATCTTCAGAAATCTGCACATGTACTTGTAAACTCTCATAGAATTACTGGTCTCGGCCAATAATCTTTTTTTGTTTTGCTTTGTTTTGATGGCCAAATATTCCAAAACCAATACTGAAATACGCTCCTGACTATGGGTGCTTGTCTGTATGGAGTTTGTACGTTCTCCCCGTGATTTGCGTGGGTTTTCTCCGATTTCCTTCCACACTCCAAAGACATACAGGTTTGCAGGCAAATTGGTTTTGTACAAATGTAAATTCTCCATAGTGTGCTGAGGATAGTGTAAGTGTGCAGGAATCGCTGGTCACTGTTGGAAGGGCCTAGATTTTTAGTATTTTTAGATTTAGAGATACAGCGCAGAAACAGGCCCTTCGGCCCACCGGGTCCGCGCCGCCCAGTGATCCCCGCACGTTAACACTATCCTACACCCACTAGGGACAATTTTTACATTTGCCCAGCCAATTAACCTACAAACCTGTACGTCTTTGGAGTGTGGGAGGAAACCGAAGATCTCGGAGAAAACCCACGCAGGTCACGGGGAGAACGTACAAACTCCGTACAGTACATCACCCGTAGTCAGGATCGAACCTGAGTCTCCGGCGCAGCATTCGCTGTAAGGCAGCAACTCTACCGCTGCGCCACCGTACCGGCGATGATCCAAAAAGGAACGATGATCAAGCAAAGGTTGAGTCCACAATGGTCCATTGTTGGCTGTGGGGTAGGTGATAATGACTAGTTCTCCCTATTTCTGCACTGTATCTAAACTAAAAATGTGTCACCTTCTTGCATTGCTTCAGTCCTCCAGTGTTGTTGGGTAGGTTACAGGATTTGGACTCCGTGAAAATGAATGCTCTAACAGTCTGTTGATGCGTCAAAGGTGTTTGGTATTGGATTGTGGGGAGCATTAGCAGGTCCGGTTAAACACGTGGCCAATGGTGAACTCAAGGTGATGGTAGAGAATTTAGCAATGGTAGATAGATGTACAGATAACCCCTGTATTGTATTAAGCAGTGAGGTGTCGGGGGATCATTCCTAGAAAATGGCCCGTGTCTCAGTTTTTTGTAAGATTAAGCTGTGTCTCATGTTTGTGTGTTATACTGAAGTTAACAGTAGAGAATTTAGTAATGGCAATGGTAGATTATGCAGAAGACTCCTACATTAGCAGGGAGGGGTTCCTTCCTAGAAAATTGTCCATGTCTCACTTTTCTGTAAGATGCAGCTTCATCTCCTGCGCATCAAGAAACGAGAGTTGAAAGAAATCTGAGCGTTTATTTTATTTCATATAGGTTCAGAGAGCTAATTCTATTCTTTATCTGAAATTTATGGGCAGTGATTTGTTAATCTGAGGTAAGTAGAGAAGGATATCAGCGGGCCAGTGAAAAGATGAGCCAACAAGTCTGTTATAAGGATAGGGGAAGACGATTGCCAAAGGAAATTCTATCTTGTTTTAAAACATGAAAAATGAAAAAAAAGTTGGAGCCGAACAGATTTTCCTCAAGTCTTTCCTCACTATTCATTATCACCTAGCCCACAGCCAACAATGGACAATTGTGGGCTCAACCTTTCCTTGATCATCGTTCCTTTTTGGATTTCATTCATTCATCCAATGTACCTTCATATTTCTCGTTTTCCTTTACCGACTCTGTCTGAAGAAGGGTTTCGACCCGAAACATCACCTAGTCCTTTTCTCCAGAGATGCTGCCTGAACCGCTGAGTTACTCCATCTTTTTGCGTCTATCTTCCTCAATAGACTGCCAGATCCAGGACTTTATCAATGGTAGAGTGCATCAGAAAAATGGTGGTTTGCATTCGGGAAAATTCATACGCTTGGAATCTGCCTTATGTGTAATTCTCACAAAATACAGGAACATTAGAAATAAAAGAGTCTATATGGTCGAGCAAGCTCATTTTGTCATTCAGTGTGAGAGATATGATCAGATTTTGGCCTCAACTCCATTTTCTTGTCTGATCCCCAATGTAATCCAGAAATGAAATCCAGCCTTGATTCAAAGAAGGCTGTGGTTACAGATTTGCACTAACGGTGCCCCTCTCATTAGAAAAGGCAACAATCAGCTTCTTCTATGATCAGTATCTTAATTCCTACTGGAAGACCACAAGCATAAATACATGTCTGATCACATCCCATCCTGACATAATACCAACTATTACAAAGAATATTTTGTTCCAATCCTGCGATTATTCATTATATTAGAGGACATCTGGTGTTCATGGAACTAAACTTTCAAGGTATCATCAGAACAGGAAGGGATGGGATAAAATTGGCAAGGTAACAGGACACACAGGAAACAACTATCCCGCATTCATTTCTTTACGGAAAAATCCAGCCTAACATTTGTATTTGTTATACAGGACCCTGGAAAAAGGCCATTTGGCCTACCGCGTCTACGCCAAACATCAATCGTCCATTCACACTAGTTCTACATCCCACTCCATCAACTCCTTGCACACCAGGCTCACCCACCGACATTTCAGTCACTTGCCCGTCTCAATTTTCTAAGAGTAGGCCAAACTTTGCCCTCTCCCTGGTTCTCCCTCTAGGTATTGCCAAAGGAAACTTTCCTGAACACAAATTCTACCCCCATCGAAGCCCTTGGCATTATGGCAGTCCCAGTCTATATTAGGAAAGTTAAAATCCCCTACTATGACAACTCTAGATCCTACTAGGACAACCTTGTCGCATGTGGGAGGAAACGGGAGCGCTCGAAAGAAACCTATGCTGTCACATAGAGTATGTGCAAACTCCACACCGGCAGCATCAAAGTGTTTACAGGGAAACGTGTCCATTTATTTGCAAGGAAAGACGTTCAAAATTACAATATCAAGTTTAATAATGTAAAGGAATTACACAGACCTTTTGTAGAAGGCCGAAGCTGGGAAGGTACAGATGGGAACATTTTAACGTGGCTGAACAAGCAGTTCCAAAACATTACTGCCCGGAGAAACAGATCAAAGTGATAACATTTCAGTTTTGAGTTCGAGATAAATTAAATACAACCAGTCAAGTGCACTAATAGAAAAATACATTTTTGAGCCTGTCATTAAACATCTTGATAATTCGATAAGACAATTGGAAAGTGCTATACAAACCAAGAGGACACTTTTGCTTATTTACAACAGTTGAATACAGTTTCAGCAGCAAGAGCAAAGTTTCATGGTTTAAACAATATGTAAAAATCACCAAAGGAAAAAATACGGACGTTGGAAATCTGAAATAAAACATTACAAACCAATGTCCGAGTTCAAGTCACAATCTTGATCAGTTCTCCTGTGGCAAGTGACATACATGGCACAAAGTAGGCAGCATAAAGTAAATGGCGGTCTACAATTAAATTATATCACAAATAGAAAATCAACAGTTTTAAATTGATCCAAAGGCAGAAGTGGACTGTTGGTGGACATTTCTGAGGCAAAGACTACTGCAACTAAAAGAAAAAGCTCACAAGTCATTTTCTACAAAATCTCTTTGGGGCACTTTCTTTTTGCTTAAATGGCATCTTAATCCGCTTCAAAATTCTGTTCAAAAGTCTGTAAAATTCAAACATGGCAGTCCATTAAATGCTTACGAATAAAAAAATATATGGATGGCTAACTGAACCATTAAAAGCACAAGATCTTGGGCTGATTCCAAGTCTGTTCTACATTATCTCATTTAATCTAGCATGGTTGCAAAGTACTATTAAATCCATTGGCACCCTGAGGGAGGAAATGTCTTTGTGGAATGTCAACAGAATTTGGCTTCCTCCCACCAGCAGTTGATTAGATCGCTCACATCGCGTGGAATCCTGCATCTTGGTTGAAGCCATCGGCATAGCAGATGTTTGTACTCATACGGAAGAGAACACTTGTA